>NW_027287205.1:54338728-54391228 GCF_022747635.1 Hetaerina americana | reverse complement strand
TTTTTAATAAATTCCCTCCAATTTTTTTAAGCATTGGTAATAGTCGAGTACGAGAGAAGTGCGCCTCGCTGGCTTGGTCATGCCAAAAGGAAGAAGAGGAACCAAGTCATCAAACACATATAGAAGACAGAATAATGAATCATTTGAGTGGATCAAATAGACTAAGAAATATTTAGTAACATCTGTCAAAGGAACTTCCAAGACGAGGATTATTAGAAGTTTTCGTCACAGAAGAGTTAGCGTGAAAAAAGTGTGAAACTATTACATAGGCAAAAGTTAATTCTCTCCTACTCATGTTAAGGAGATAATTAAAAAAATTACATGATTAAAAGTTTAACAAGCCTTTCATGGCCTAACATCAAGCTTTCTCTAACCGCACATGCCTCAAAAAGGAACGTAACGCCATATTTAGTTAATAAAATTAGGCAAATGAGTGACTAAATTTCATGCATATTCCTTGTGAGTAATATTTTGCATTTGATAAAGATTCACATCAGTTACCTCTAAAATACCAAATTTAAGGAGGAATCCTCGACACAGCAATTTTATCAGCCTCGTCCATCGCCCGTTCCCTGCCTACTCTTCCCATCAATCGAAAACCTTAGTAGTGGGCTGACAGTTTAGAACGAAGGAAGCAAGCGTTCAGTCGAAAATGACTATCAAACGCCGTAAAGGAAAGATTTTTTGCCTCAACAAAGATGATGGAGTGTATCTAAATATTTGGACTGAATTAACTATGTAAATGATGAAGAAAAGATTGTGTACCTTTTGTCAACGTTTTCACAATCAGCTAATACTTAATGCACGTGACGCTTCATGCTTGTTTATGGAAACAATTGTTTATACAAAATTGAACGACCAAATAAAACTGCCAACTATTTCATAGCAAGTAATACTGGTCAACTAGAAATTACTGTTTAACATACATAAGAATATTGTGTTTAAGATACTGCACAAGCATCTTCCGGCTAGACTAAGGCTGCGCAGAAGATGACATATCATTTAAAAAAAACTAGTATATTATACATTTTCAAGTTGATGAGCAATGCTAGTAGTGTAAGATGGAGATAAACGGCAATAATCCTTGGTTATGAGATTATCGAGAAGTGGAAAAGCCAAGTTAAATCTTGAAAGAAAAAATTGTGCTATTAATTCATGATGGGCTTCATCATTAAGGATTTCCACCAAGTCAGGCCAAATTCTGTGTTATTTAGCTGAGTTGAATATTAATATAATGAAGTAATTAACCAGAGAATGTGAAGAAGTTCACGCACGAGAGCAGTATGTGGGCAGTAATTTAGACAATAATGGGTTTAATATAGGGAAAACCAAGAGGAGAATTGCACTGGCAGAGGTTTAATACAAGACAGAAGTATTTAATACAAGAAGATAATTGATGAAAGGTACACTGGGTGAGATGAGATGTGGAAGACGATTAGTAAATACTATAAATCCAGAGCATCACAATGAATCTGAAACCAGGTCTTTTATCTCATGGATGATCAGAGATGGAAAACTTTTGAAATGTGGACATGAAGAAGAATGGATAAATATATTGGAAAGAGAGGAAGAACGACATGATTAAAGATGATGTGAAAAGAGAGAAATTTGCGTAATTTGAGTAAAATCTGGAAGAGGTAGAAAAAGTGGGGGGAAGTAACACTCAAGGGTAGTGAGTTTTGGAAAGTCGTGAGAGAAGGGAAAATGTAGAGTTAGCGGGGCAGGGGAAGGAAGAAAATTGACTTTCTAGACAGTATGAAGGAAGGTAGAAGTTATGAAAATATGAAGATTAATGCAGCGTGAAAAATAGGAAGTTCTCGTCAGATGCATAAGATCGCAACGAACCATCCGAAAAACACCCGTAATATGTAGAATACCATGGATAGAAACCAATTAAGGACAAGCAAGCAAGGGTATTAATCTTGTCTTAATGATTACGGAATTCATGCACCGGATTTTGGATGGTTATTAGGTCTCCAGATTGGGAAGTTGACCGCAAATGATGCGAGTGCGCTAGATAATTATATAACTTACACTTTGCCACATACCCTCGGAGCGGCTTGCAGAGTACGGCGTAAATTCAAGACGTACTCCGCAAGCTGAAGATATAAGGGGTCACAGTAGATGCGAACGATCGCACGAGGGGGAGAAATATTATATAAAGTCCAAGTAACAAAGAATACTGTCATTGTTTAGTTTAAGTATGCCATTTTATTGTCTTATTCCTTTGTTCTTTCTGTAGCCAACAACTTGTTTTGCATGAGCAGAGAAGTACTTTGCGCTTAGCTACTGTAATTAATTTAGCTGTAGTTAGCATTATCTTAGACCAGAAAAGACTAGAAGCCTTCGAAACCTGGTGCTGGAGGAGGATGCTTAAGATCAAATAGACGGATAAAATAAGAAATGAAGAAGTATACAGAAGAATTGACGAAGAGCGGACCTTATGGAACACCAAAGAGAAAAGAAGAGCCAGATGGATTGGCCACATTCTGATGCACAATGGATTTGTGAAGAATATAATAGAAGGAAAAATAGAGGGAAAATTCCTAAGAGGAAGGCCAAGGGATAAATACATGGGACAAATAAAGAAGAAGATACAATGGAAAAAATACCAAGAAGAAAGCCAATTAGCATCAAATAGGGCAGGTTGGAGGGCTGCAGTCAACCAATCTTAGGATTGAACGACCAATGATGATGATTGCATCACCTCTATTATGCGAATGGTTTGAATTTTTAATGGTAATTCATATTCAAGTAAAAAAATATGTAAATTTTGCATGCCTGGTATGAAATCACCTCTTGGCACACACTCGAGTGATGGATCGCAAGGTTCCATGTAGGTGTGGATGATCAATTAATTCACATTCGGCCATATTCTGAGGCACAGAAATTAATCGATGGCCGTTATGGAAGCAACCAAAAATAGCTAGTCATAAAATGGTTCAGCAGCAAGATATTTCAGAGATGAGAGAGAGATGGAGGGAGATGAAGCATTTTAATTGCGAGGATTCACACACTGGCCCTATGTTTGGTGATCTATGGTGGCGATGAACCAATGAATAGCGGTTATGGGCAATTTCCGAGCACTTAGAAAATGTGAGCCCTTGAGTAAGATGGTCTAAAATTACTGTGAAACCTAGTCAGCATGCATGGCTTAGCTTTTGCTAAATAGGTTCCCCGTCGCCATTTGCACGGAGGAAGCGACAGCTGTAATCCATTTGAGTTATGGTGGAAACTAAACAAGGTCATTAGAGAAACATAAAATTTCACCGATGGTGTTATAAAGAAATTCTCTTGAGTCCAGAGTAATGCGATTCCCAAATACACAGGAAACTATCACTTTAGAATGTTTAGGTCTAGCCCCAATTAACAATGCAACCTGACTTAAGAGAAAAATATTCGGAAATATGCGGAGAAGCTTGCAGAAAGTTATGATTGACTGAAAGAGTACTGGGAAAATGCGAGGATAGGGTGAAAGTGCGTTGTAATCTTCCACAGGTTAAGCATATACTGGCGGTATATGAGATCCTCACGAAGTCGCTTTCATTTCGTAATTAGAGCATGTGCAGCAAAGAGTAGCTAGGTTTAAAAAATGTTGATTCAATAAACTGTAGAATTTTCAAGGAACTAGTTAAGGAATCATTCAAAGAGTTAAAATTAAAAATACAGATTCTCTAGCTATAGCCCATATTGAAAGCAAGTTTATTCAGTGCTGATGTTAACTAGGTATTATTAGCTCCATCATACTATGGCAGGGAAAGATAATGAAAATAAGATTAAAGAGATCAAGTTAAGACCGGGCTGATTTTAATCATCTTTTTTCCCATGAGTGACAATGGATCAGAATAACCGCAAATGACGACGTTAAAGGGAAAATTAGAATATTGGGGAGAATTAGAATAACCGTAGGATAAAACCTAAGTTGTCATGTCTTAGTTGACAGTTCATTTATTTTACCCCATTTATTAGTACCACCAGTATGGTTAAAAATTTGCCGATTTCAAATATTTCCCACAGCTGATCAACAGCACCTTAGTTTGGATTCATATATAAAATGAAAAATTACTCCGTAGAAATTCTGTAAACTAGAAAATCGGAGTTCTGATATGCTATGCATGGGGCACAATATTTTAAGGATAATCGAAATGAAATTTCGAAATATTTATTTTTCTTATTGCTTCTTGAAGATTATCTTGCCCACGTGATGCAGAATTTCACACTTATATGCCGTACTACACTTAGTTTATACAGCTTTACCTAATATTGTCAACATTATCGAAATATTTTACATATTTATAGGTTATTAGCAATTAAGCAAAACTTGGCGTGGAACAACTCCCTCTAACGGATATTTGCAGGTCACCATGTAAAGATAGAAAATGTATGATTATATGAGATAATTTCAGAATTTATTATACTAGATAAAAACAATACATTTACAGTAACATTTCTCTAGAAAGGTTCCAGAATGTATAAAGAGAAGAGCTTTCTGCGTAAAAAAGAGCCATTAATGACATGAGATAAATGAAAACACAAGATACAATTATTAAAAAAATATAAAAATTCTCTGTATCGCAATGAAGAGGAGACATATAAGAAGAAACAGCAGAAATGATGAGGAAAATCGAAGAAGAAGGAAAAATTAAAAATTCTAGGTGCTTGGACCACGGTTTTGTGAAAGGTACCCAAGAAGGAGAAGAGAATGCACGAAGATAGAGATTCTAACGTATAAGCAAGATAAAAGAGGAAATAGTTCTATCAGTCTGACACCAATATGACATTGCGGAAGAAAATGAATATAGGGAAACCAGGTACATCATGATCAATGATTTTAGTTATGATTAACATTTCTTCGAAAAAAAGAATGCCCCAGGAAATACGGCAACAGATACGTAAGGGAATTCATGTTGAAGAGGACAGAACAGTATAACTAGAATTAATGTCTGTTGACTTACACAAAAAGGATAAGAACTGGATAAAATAACACCAGAGGGGGATTAAAGTATGGATAAAAATTACAAATTGTGCGTTATATACAAGTTGTGGGGATGCAATCATGCTCTTCAGATAGATGTAAAAGCATGCATTGACGAATTCCCTTCGAGATTATTATAACAAGCTGAAAATACATTATATTAATCCATCATAATCGGTATTTTAATCTTAAGATTAGTTAACTACAGCCCTTCATTCTATACCATTTAGTGAAACACACAATTCCATCACCCATTGATAACTTCTTAGTTTTACGTCCGTCTCACAAGTTGCCCCATGAACTTGTCTTTTGGTTTTCATCGAGAGTTCTTCACGTCAACTTTCCTATCTACTATGTATCTAAATAATCCACAGGGTCCTAATGTGTGTCCAATCTATCTAGTTTTTATTTGACGTAGTGTTTTCCATATAGTACTTTTCTCTTCTGCTTTTCTCTATACTTTTACGTTTATACATTATGCACATGCACATATTTCCTTAAAGGTAAACTGTAAATTGTATAATTTATAAATTATCGAGTGTAACTCGTAATTAAGATGGAAGTAAATCGAAAACCACACATACGTTTTAGGATGTGTGTAGTTAGCTTCTCAAGTTTCATAATAATTGTATTAAGATATTACTCAAAGCGTTTTTCGGAAAAATAATTCTCATGCGCGTGCATAAGTACCAGTGCAATTCTATCCTACAGTAGCTTCATTTTCTCGGCGTAAAAATACTGATTAGGACGTGATGTAAAATTGTAAATTATTAACTTAAAGTTGCTTGGCCGATTTAGGAAAGAATCACCTAAGAGGAATACAAGGTAAACGTACCCCGCTAATTTGAGAAAACCCCCCTATCCAACTTGAGTATCCAACTTAAAAATAACAGAAAAATATAGTTTAGATGAAATTATACGTTATGGTGTATTAAAGATACAAAAATTAAAACTTCAATCAAATATTATTGATCATTGGTGGTCAAAGCTTTCCTTGTCGGGCCAGATTACACATAAGCTGAAGATAGGTAAGCCATATTAAAAAAATAAATTAATTTTTATAAAAAAGTTTCCAAAATATTGACATATTTATTCAATGCTTGTTAAGCATTCCTATGACTAAAAATAAGCGAGGAAAAGTCAAGTATCATGAAGAATTTTATATTTTATTCTATTTTAAATTATGCGATGACAACTTATGACTTATAATTTATGCTGAAACTATCTTGGTGAGCCGAATTAAAGTTTATGGCAAAAGGGATCTGACCGGTGCCCATTGGATTCGTTTTCATTGATATAGACGGATATATATTTAAATTTGGCGTTGAAAAAATAGGACAGAAATAAACTCGTTAAATCCTCTTATGCATGGAAAATTATAGAAGACTAAATAATTATCTGTTGGGCCACAAGCTCCGGTAGTCTAAATTGGGGTACTTTGCAGCTCAAGACAATAAAATTTCTTGATATCCTCATTTCATATACGCCAGCCGTGACGGAGGGCGGGTACTTGCAGATATTAATTGAAATTGCCGAAAGAAGTGCTGTATGATTCATAAAATGCTTCAAGGTAGTCTGAAACAACTGAATTTGAAATGTAAACACGCTTCCTATACTCTCTATTGGTGAACTTCTAGAAGAATAAAATGAAAAAAACACATAACATGTCAATGACCATATAATCAAGCAACACAAGTAAGGATGCACATTTAAGCTTTCCAAATGTTAGCCGAGACATTTGGATGATAGAGGGGATTCACTCCTTAAAGCTTCGTTGGAGAAGCCGAAAACTCTGTTAGCCGTACATTTCGCGTAAGTAAGACACAGGAGTGAATCTTCTTGCTGGAAGTTAAAGGAGTGATGTTACTTAACTGTCGCACAAGTCTCTTTTATACTATTTTCTGAAGAGCTCAAGGCTTCATAGCTTTTGTGAACTCTAGTGGGAAGAAAGGATTTCCTTCAGCAAATGAAAACTTCAATTATCAGAAAAATAACCATCGATGCGTTTCCAAATTTTGGCGGAGCTAAAAGCTTTCATTGTCGTCGATTAAATGGAGACGGATTGAAGAGCTGTAGAGAGAAGGCTCATGGAGGGAAATGAATGCTTTTAACGAGTAGCAAGGATTTTGGGTAATGAGACACACTGAAGATCTTTAATACGAGGGATGGCTTTTAATTAGGGTGCTACGTAGGACAGGACGAGAGAAGCTTTCCGGGAAAATAAGAAGGAAAATTTGGAGAACGAAAGAAGCATTCCTCCATGTTATGGCTGGAGAAATATTTTTCCAAGAGACCACTCCTGTAACGCTCGGAAAATATTTTCTTTAGAGACACATCACTGGGTATATTTTCCTTGAATATCTACCGAATCGCCTCCCAATGATTACAAAAAATATAGTGGCATTCAAATGTTAAAAACATGCGACAATTTAAGTTTTTAATCAAAATTCTCCACAGATTACAGGGGACACAATTTTCATACCAGTGTAGCTATTTGAAATCAATAAACTCTGAGGTTCAAATCTTCGATCAAAGATTCCAATTCGGAACAACGTATGTCATTGCTTCTATCATTTTCGAATTAATGTATTTCAATAGTACCTAATGTACTTACTGCATAATTGATGACTAGTTTTGCACATAAATATTCAGTATCGCTCGGGTTTTGTCAATCATACCCTTCTCAGATGCTAAGGAACCTTCCAATTAGGTAAATATTGTTGAATAAGGTAACCTGATTCAGAAAAGATAAAATTATTAAATGTATTCACGTATTTCTCCAAAAATAAATTAAATAGTTACACAATTTCCTAGCTATAAAAATAGTCAATTACTTTTGAAGGTCTCTTAAAGAGTCGTGATTAGATCTTAGCTGTTAACTCATCTTATAAGCAGTAAATATGTGAATTCAAACACAATGAAGAAACATGTAACTTCCCACGGTTGAACCCTTAATTTAAGCAGAAGTAATGATTGATTACAATCGGGAAAACTATGATGCTCCTTGCATACGAGTAGCAATCAAAAGTATTTAAGTGAAAGGATAATCGATTGAAAAATAATACAATACAATAGTATCTTTAAAAAGGCACTGTTGTATAGACCTGCACGTAACACTCGCAGGAAATCCAATGAGTGTTGCAGACGGTGTAGAATTCTTGGGTATCATCAACACATCTGACCTAAAAAAGGGAAGACATGCAGGTAGCACGATAATTACTCAAAGAAAATAATGCTCGCCAAGCGCACTACGGGGAAGTATAGCAATGATAAAGTTCTTGTGAAGTCTTGATCACTCTTACGCTCCAAATTAAGTAAACCGCGACTTGATTAAGATTCATCTTACAAAAAGCTCCTTCAAAAATTGAAACACACCAGAGAGGACGTGTACTGAAAATTAAATTTCCATGAAAAACCATTGGCTTTCACGCGGTCACTTCAACATATCTTATGAACCAGAGGTGTAAACCTCGGATTAACTAAAGCGTACTCACTATATACCAACAGGGGAACGGCATACGGGACACTGACCATTAGGGGTGAAGAATATTACCTGGAAAGAAGAAAGAGTCAACTATTAGATTAAATACACCTAGGAGATTCGATCTAAAAATAAATTTATAGTCGCGACCCTGATTTCCGTGGTAGTGTAATATCCTGCTCACAGCATTAGCAAAAGAATCCTAAGACGGTCAAAAACTCAATGAGGTCAAAGGGCCTCAGTTTAAGGGACCTCAAATGAGGTCCCCTACACTGTTGTTGAAGTGCAAATTAAAAAAATCACATTATTCAAAGAGACCTGATTCAATTAGTGAGCGGGCTTGATTAACGTCATACGCCATGAGTGAAAACTCAAAGTTAATTAACGTAGAAGATATGACGTTAATTCCGCCATTTTAGCATGAGCAAATAATGTGATATTTCACAAGACAGATTCTATAATATTAACACAGTTATTACTTCTTGGAAATATTTTATACCAAAATTAAGAACTTAGTGATTTTAAATACGTCTATTTGAGGGAGTTTCATTTCGTTCCACAGTATTGTGGAACATTACTTTTCGCGTGTGTATAAAATAGAGTAATGTAGTTGAACGCATCTTGTCTCTGTTAAACAAAATCATTGAAAATTAATAAAATGAGTTCCGCATCACCATGGGTTTCATGTTGTCTCTTAGATTAGTTGATCCCTAAATTCAATTATGCTATATTCTTGTATCATGAATCATGAACCAATCATGAATCCTCGAACCGTAGATAAGAAAAATAAGTCAGAGTACACTAAAAAATCTGTATTTATGCGAAGAAATATGGTGAACAAACGGTGCAAAATCACCAGTTTAAGGAGAAAATTTTGTAATACACATCGAATTCGAGTGAAAGGGTTTCGTTGAACCATAAGAAAACAATAATTTATTTTGCTGCTGCTTTAATTGGCAATGTTTCTTGAATATTAGTGAACGACTTTAATGGGAGTTCCATGTAACTAAGCAAAAGTCCCCCAAATGAATCGTGTCACCCTTCCGGCGACTTGACTCTAGGTGAAAGCTTCGAGGTACTCGCTGGACCTGGAACCACCAATTAGAATTGCCAAGAGGGTGAGTAGGGGAGGGAGGCGGGACGAGGGAGCGGGCATTTATTTGAGAAGACTACAACAATACTGCGGGGCTGAAAACTTGCGCAAGGACTCAGCGAAAAGCAAACGCAAGTAAACAAGTGTGGGAATCGGATGGGACGCGTTTGACTGCGCCCAGCAGTTTTGGGATGTGGGAAATGCGAGCAGGCGTTGCGGAGTTTGGGAGGGGGGAGGGGTGAAGGGTGGGATGTGCTTGCGTACGGAAGGAGAAGAGGGAGTGGGGTGGAGGGAAAGAGTGACCATGACGTCAGAGAGCCTACTGCGGTAGGAGGGTCAGTTTGAAAGAGGGAGAAAGAGAAAACAAACCGAGGAAGCAGTGTGCCCACACACAGAGACACACACAACGCACAAATGGACTAAGGTATTCTTCTCGAGTGAAAGGAACAGAATGGAGGACAAAGACGCAAGTGCGTATGCTTGCGAAACGAAGTTCAAAGGCAAAAGAGGGAGTAGGTCTGGATAAGCACTCGATGGTACGGGGAAATTGCTCACGTTCAACGCACTTAGACCCTCCGAGAAGAGCTACAAGACAAGGTGCACACTCTTATTTAGGTTTCTGGCCCCAGTTCACTGACCTCTCTCTCACCACGCCCTGGGGACCTCGGGTCAATTTCAGAGGGAAAGAGGAAGCTTTTTCAGCCACGTCCCTTTAATGTTTTGCGCATGGGGTTGGCTTTATTTACCACACATACGCACGTACTACATACGCACATTCAGATAGGACGTCAAACGCCGTGCCTCGCCGGTTTTTATATTTTTTTAGAGTGAGGTTTTGCCCAAGCCCCGAGTCACGAGTCATATCTCTCACCTTTTGAAGAAATGCGACTGAATTAATTAAAACCCACACGGTATAGGCAATTCACATGGCATAGACACTAGTGAAAGGCTCTCTACAACTGATAGGTTTAACTTTTCAAATTCTTCCCGCGCGAATTTAGATGCGGAAAGAAATTATGGGTAAAAAAAACCATGCATATGCTAGTGTAAACTGATAGTAGAGCGGTGTAGACATTATTATCTTTCGCAGGTTTCCGATTTTTGAAAACTACATTAGCATTCTTAGGCATTCCGTAGTATTATTAGATTAAACTAAAAACTCTTTGAATCATGCTTCCTACGAAGCAATGGATTTTATAGAAGTGAAGATTATTGAGAGCCTCTGAACCGAATATGTTGAAACAGTTTAAACCTAGTTTCCAGTTTGTTTGCCAAGTGTAGCAATAGTAAGAATTTCGTGCTCTTACATTATGAAATAATATATATTATTCTCAATCAGGGTCAACACGATATGAGAGATATTAAGAGTTATTTTTCCCTAACATTGCCTAAAACTCAATTTATATTATAATGCTGTTCCTCGTGTTGATGGTGAATTGATGGTAGATAAATTTAATTCAATGATTTGTCAGAGATTCACCAAATCCCATCTCCATTGGTACCTTTCCATAAATTATTAAATTAAGAGGTAGCTCACCGAGATACAAAATGGAAAATAATTGATAATAACATTTCTATGGTGTTATTAGTTCCATTGATGAAAAATCGTTCAATTTTCATCACCATTGGCAGAAGCCGAAAGTTTTTTTGGCTAAAGACGGAATTTAGGATACTTCTCAAGCTTCCACTTTGGGAAGAATTCAGTGGATAGATATGCCCAATCAATCGTTTTTTCTAAACAACATCGCTGATTACCATTTTGCGTGAAACTAAGCTTTGAAATATGTCGAGTACAGTGACATAGATGCCATATTAATCTAAATTATTTAAACTTATCGACCAAAATTACATGTCTAAATGATTGTGCAAATGAATGCTTTCCCCTAGAGTAATTAATACTTACCTTTTCATACTTCAGTAATCCTTTATCCATGCCATCATTCCCCAGTCCAATTAATCGACCAATTCAGCCTTTGAATCTTTTCTATTGCTTTACTTTTTGCGAAAGTAATAATGCGTTACATCTCTCCTTTCCTCAAAGCAGTCAACACAGCCGAACACAAAAGGCACGGTAAGTTTTCTTGGGGATGAATCAAAGATGACTTGGGATGAGAGGATGATTTAACGGATTCAGATGAAACGCTAATGCACAGAATTTAATAGTTTTGAATACATCTACCACTGTACGGATTACTTCTTGCAATGAAGATATCTTGAGAAGCTTGAACCGCATTTCTTTTAAAGATCAGAATCTCGATATCCTAGCAAGGGATTGCAACTAACGGTTAAAATTTTCTTTTTCCAGGTTTTCAGTGAGCGTCTTCAGAAGGCAAGTCTTTCATCGCGAAAACGCTTGCAAAAAGGAGAGAAATGTTGGGCCAAAAAATACTCCATAAACACCGAGGCTCAAGATTCCAGAAATTTTATTTTTTCTGTGCTGAAAATTGCACTCGTGAAGTTAGTCAAAATCGTCGCAAAAAACTCTGCTTGTGGTTCTACAATGTATGCAGTGCTAAGAATGAAACAGAGAAGCCAATGGCAGGGCACATTTGGGGACGAAACTTACGAATGGATTCGACGAGACTCACTCGAGGTTTCCCTGTTGCGGAGGTAATTTAACGGCTTCTGAGTTGTTAGATGATTCAAATAAACACCCTAGGGTCTTGGAAGCCGTGATGCTTGAATAATAAAAGGACGGCACCCAAGCGAAGGAAAGAGATCATTAATTTTAAGCAGCGCGCGAAATCACAGATTGGCTGCAAGTGCCCACCATGTGGCAGTCCAGTAGAAGTTTAATAAATGTCCCATTCATTCAAATATTAACATATGACGTAACCTATACCGGCCCCGGTGGCGGTGGGGTAACTTTCCTTGCCTGATAACCCAGAAGTCGAAGGTTTGATTCCCGCTTAGGTGGGTTTTCCTCCACCTAGGGTTTGCGTTTTCGTAATTGTCTTCAATAATGTGATGTGCAGGGGTTAAGTGCAAAAAGAGACTGTGGAGTCTCAATCTCTCCCCGATTAAGTATTAAAAAAATAGCAACTTACGTACTCGAGGTTCGCAAACTTTTTTGATATTTTTCAATGTAAAAATAGAAGGAATAGCCATAAGGCTCGTTTAAATTATTTTGAATAAACCGTAATAGTAGGCATCGAATGGCATGTAAGAAATCCAACCGTTTGAACGCAAAAAAGTGGACACAACAAATTTAAAGTCGAAAGTAAAGGAGCAGAGGCAAAGGGGCTGTAAATCTGTGTCAGGCCGAGAAATTTTCACCTACCCTCGTAATAAGAAAGATAATGAAAATGCATCGACACTATGCTAAAAAATGATTTATTTTTCTGAGTTCTACTGGGAATCTTAACATCAAAAATGAAATTCTAAACAAGGGCGCCGTCAAAACGTTGAGAGGACCTAATGGCTGGATCTTAAGGCTAAAATTTAGATGTGTGCATGCCTATAAGCGAATGGTTTACGTTAGTAAGACTGTTTTACATGCTAAAATAGGTGCCATTAGCGTCAAAAGACTATGGAAAGTGTTAAGTGTTTGGCCAATGAAGGTGCAGTTTGCACTCTTTTCTGCCTCTGGTTACAATTAAACGACACCCACCCAGGTTTGGAGTTTTAAATAAAATTATTCAAAAGATAAACTTCGAGATATGATAAAAACCATCGACAACAAAAAGCAATAAACAGGGAATCAGTATGAAAAATAACTAAATAATAATTTATGTTCAAAAGTATCAAAATAAATTAAGATGTCCGACGTTTATATTACATTGCTCATTAAATAATATAATAATTAAAAAATTGGTCCATCGGAAAATCAATCAACTCTGTCCACCATTCAATGGAGTAATAATATTTAAAGTTTGATTTAATTCCTGATGTATCATACAAGCTAAAATTAAGCATTGAAAATGCCCCAAAATGCCATTCATCACACGCAAATCTTTCATATTTCCTAAGAATTTTGCAAGATTATTTTTGCAAATGCTGAGCCCATTACCTGAAAAAAATGCTGATATCCTGTCTACTGTGACCTTAAACGTACTCAATGCTCTTTATAAGAAATCCAAGAAGCTTCTCCGAGGCACGTTCGCGATAACTGGAGAGCCCTTTGGATAGTGACAATGGCAACACGGAAATAAATGGTGTGGGCACTTGCCTAAATGACTCGGAAGCATAGGAAACTCGCGAATTTACAGAGTGGGCTCAAGGTACTCGAGAAAGTAGAGTCGATGCCGAGTTGAAGTCGAATGGAGGATTAGCGGGCGACGAAGGGAACAGTCGTGAGGGGACGGGTGGGAGGGAGGAGTTGAAATGAAGGGGGAGTTGTACCGGCCAAAGCTTCGCGCCGAAATTGAGGGGGAAGTCGAGAGGGTCGAAGGGCGGGGAGAGGAGGTTGGAGGGATAGGAGAACATCGGAGGAGTGGCAGCTTGTTGACGTAACCACGCCTGAAAATGGCAGGGATGGGGGGGGGGGGAGAGAGATAGGGGGAGAAAGGGATACGGAGAAAGGGATAGAGAGAGAATGTGTGTCGCAGATGGGGCGGGGAAGTGAGTGTTCGGGGAGTGGGGGTCAATCGGAGTGGCTGCGGGTATAGGGGGCGTGGGAAGGGGTCGGTTTGTTAGACGGATGGGAGGGAAAGCAGCACTTTGTCGGGCAGTGGCGCATGCCGCCGGTGAATGGAGCGGCCATCGAGAATGTGTCCGGGAGGCGGGGGAAGGGCAGTTTTTATTTTCCTACGGGCGGGTCCAGGCATTATTTGAGAAAATCCAATACTATAGGGTTTCGCTATCCCATCCCCTTTGGTCAACACGGATGGGGAGACGAAGGGTGGGTTGGCCTGGCTGTGAGAGTGAGGGTGACTTTGATGTGAACCCAAATTGTCTTCCCTTGTTCCTCCCGGACGTCGATCTCAGCATTTGCTAAACTGGTAGTTATTAGAGACGGGAATTGAGGACTGGATTCATTTGTGCCGCTAGAAATTGCCGAATAATTAGGTATGTTCTGAATTTTAGGCATTGGAGGAAGATAAAAATGAAACCGAGCGTGAACATTGTCAGCCGCTAAAGAAAGCCACCGAGGGGTTTACAATACGACTATAACCCAGCATTTGAAGGAAATCTTACTGCTAGCGCTTTGTTCACAGAAATTCAAGACAGCGATAGGATTTACGAAAAATCCTATATTCGAACCTCGGCATGGAAAATGTTTTCCGCTGTACGCGTACACAACCGGGGGAGGAGTAATAAAATAAATTTCCCCACCAACAATTGTAATGCTTTCCCACAATTGGCGGTCAAGGCACAAATGCCCTAAAATATAGCACATATATACACGAGTGGGTAGGGAAGCTACTTATGCATTTCAAGAACACATAAAGTGAAGTCATATCACCAAACAATTATTTTTTAGATGCGAAAAAGCTAATTAGGACTATGCAAAGTCGGTTAGAGGCGTTTGCTTGCCTTTCTCTGTTCCCATATTTATTTTAATTGCCCACTCAGAACTACTTTTTTCTTTTTTAAAATGTTTTCTCGGTCTTTTCCTTCGCTTTTCCCCCTTGATGGGTTTGGTATTTGTGAATTTTTGATCAGAATATTTCATTATTTGTGACTTTATACAACTATATTACACCACTGGTATCTTATAAATTCTATAATGGTTTATTACAGCCTCTGCCTCTAATTGGCTCATTATTCTTTGCGGAATTTTATATTTATAACCAGATTATGGCAGGCCTCCAAAGAGAAAATATTGCTACATGGACATTCACCCACTAAATTAGATTAAAGTACCGTGTCGAACTTGAAATATAGTTCTCACAAATGTATTCTTGGCTTCAGACAGGGTGGTTATACGACATGGGAAATAGGCATTCGGTTTTATTTCAGTAAAAAACCGTTACCATAAAAGATTCAGATGAAACCTGAATTGTTAATAACTGAGCGAAAACTAGACATAATTGTTCAAAAACAATATTTGCACCAATCGTGGCGTAAGTCTAAAAAGGAACAGCCCTCAAATATTAATAGGTGATTTACGGGAACACAAATTCCACACCAAGGATCAAAGCAAGTAGGCCTTCACTCATTTTGGCACAAGGCAAGACATTGGCAAGATTGTTTAAAAGAAAAATTATTTTACGCTATTGGTAAACAAGATGCCTAAGTTACACTCCTAGCATACAACAAAAAATAAATGCACTTCCCTACTTATTTTTCATGTTATTGCTGTAAAGCGCCAATGAAATGATTATACAGAAATAGACATATTCGTTTATAGGAGAGCTATTAAGCTGAAGAGAACATTTCAGCAGTCTAACTTTCCCAATAGGGCCTGTCGGTTGCAGCCATTCTATGCTCATCAGGTATGCTCGCAGTGTAGCTCATAGTTGAGAACGCTTTGGCTCCAAATGAACCCATTCGTCATACACACAGTGCTTTTGTGTTGGAGTGAGTGACTGCAGGTAGCGAAATAGAGAAGAGGGAGGAGAACATAAAAGCTCAAATTGGTTTCTACAGTTTCTCTGTAATTTTGGCGACAATATACTCCTCAAATCGTTCTAAAAAATTCAAATCAATTCATCTAATTTTCCATGTAGTGAGCGAGATTTTTAATAACCAAAGATTTGCCCTCCCACGTTCTTGTTTATATATAACCAATAGAGCAGCTTCCTCACATCTGATGCCAAATTTTATACCCCCTGCCATCTACACCTCCAATAATGACCTTTATCACTCAAAATTTAATGTGACCCACCTATTGGAAGATGCACCCCATCTCTCAATAGTGCCAACAATCGCCGTGTTTCCTGCGACATTTCTGTCAGGCTGTGCCCCAGTTCCGTAGACGCCACCTTACATAACATTTCTTTTAAGCTTCAATGCTTCTGTTCTTGCCTCTTTCTCACTTGGACACCCCTGCGGGAGTCACGGTTTTGCACGCAGAGCAATGGAAGTGACTTCAAAACGCACACCATGAAGTCGTGACCAAAGTATTACACGAGAATTCCTCAATCATGACCAGAAAATTAAATTTAACGCCCATTGATAATCGACCATATAATTTTAATATTAAAATTCTATTAAATAAGCTATAGAAATAATATCTACTTTAACGATTTCTGACAACGGGATAAACTCAATTTACTTGCAAAACGACGAATGAAGGAATACCGAAACTACCGTAAAAATACTTTTGAGGCCTCCACTACAATACCATTAAGTAGGAACTCTTAGTATAGGTACGATTTACTCGTATTTTCTGACTCACGCTAAGGAATAATCATTAACTTTAGTTTCTCAGGGATAATTTGGGAATCTCTTTACGGGATGTCCACCAGTTTGCAGCATATTAAGTTTGATTAAGATTGCGTGGAACCTAATTTCATGCGGCAGCAACTTTCCTCACTCGCTCTTACAGGTATATCCTCTAAGTGGTTTTTGAGTAAGGCAAACCCAAGTAACCAGCCTAGAAGTACACAAATTTATTCCTGCGAGGTGGGGTGATGAAGCTTCATGTGCGGTTGTACTGTTACTTAATCAGTTTGTTGCCCACATTAATTAATTCATGGTTAGAAAGTCATATCCCAGAAATTGACCAAGTAGGATGTGAGACAATTTTTGGATAATTTTTTAGTGATTATTTTCCAACACGATTTGTATAGACCGTCGTACGAGTACGACTTGTTTAGAGTAGTCGCGTAAAAAATATGTACAGATTTGTTTAGGAAAGGACCATACAAATTTAACTTCCTGTAATTTCAGGTTACACCGGAGTTATTGAATAATAAGAATAGGTATTCAAATTTAAATGTGCAACAAATTTACATTCTTTATCTAGCACATTGGTTTATGAATGAGGTATATAAACTTAGTTTACGCGAATTAGATGAATGAACAATTGGATAACCAAAAGAAGAGAAGACAAATCATTTAGAAGTATTGTGGTAAATAAGAAGACTAACCAGACAAAGGACAAAATAAAAAAATCAATAATAGGCTCAGAAAAGTTAGTATGTGAGAAGGACACTGGACACTGGGAGGACACTGCTGAACATAAATCGGTACTCAATAAAATATATCAATTCATTATTGTCTGCCGAGAAAAAGAAGAGAATACTTTAAGCTAAATATTGATGAAATATATGATCGGGAAAAACCAAAAAAAGACCCGAGGAAAGAAAGGACTAAAGATTTTGATGAATTGGCATGAAATATGAAAGAATGAAGGGATGACGTCTCCAACCTTTGGACGTGAGGCTAAATAATTAAAGTAAATTAAGTACTTGTGGTGGTGTGTGGTGGACTGACGTGCTCACACATATTGTGGTTCTATTGATTTGAGAAGGCGCACTTTTCAGGGTAATAACGTTGCTCAGCTTTTGCACGTGCTAATATTTCCTACACAAAGCCCTATGTGACAAAAGGGACAAGGGACCTGACATAGTGGAGTTGCAAAAAAATTATTAATGCACATATATTTGAACAAGCATTGGTATTTATGACATTATATCTATTATTAACATTGAAAGTGGAAATGGAATAGGAAAAAAACTGTCACTAGATTAGGTTTATGTAATTAATACTATGCGTATTCAAGGCGTGTTTAGTACTTATGGTTTCTAACAACTACATTATGCTACATATCTCTCCAAATTCCTCGTTTGTCCTATATTGCTCGTATTTACTTCTTCACTTTAACCTGCATGCGTTCCTTTTCTTCCTTTCTCTTTCCTGCCTACCAAATATCCAATACCCTCCCTTATCTTAAAACCTTAAAACCCTCTCTGTCTAACAATATCTCCTCCTCTTGACTTTTTCGAATATAACTTATCAGGTTTCTTTCTTCTCCAACCATATTTGAAACTTCATCTGTAGTTTTTGATTGTTTAATCTTCATCTCCGTTCAAAATATTTTCTCCCGCAATACATCCAACAGAAACATCTTTTAAAATTTAATTTTTATAAATTTTACAAATCCTTTAGCATGGAGTGTTTTGCTATAGAAGAAAGAAGTTTAGCAAACAATGAAGGCTTACGAAATTTTACAGCCCAGCTCATGGGAAATAATGAAAAAAACTAAATAGGTAAAAAGGAAGACGGAGTAAAAAGTGTCAAAAAAGAAGGAGAGAGAGAGATGAATCTGACTCAAGATGAGGTAAGAAAATGATATAAGGCGTGAGGATAGGCACCATGGGCAGCAAAGTACAAATACGGGCGACAGATGTTATAAACAACTAAATGAAGAAGGTTTTGAATGAAAAAATAATGCCAATATCTCTCAACATTTTAAACTGTAGCAAGCAATTATATTAGTGCTACAAACCTCACAAAATGTGTCTCAATCGGGCCTTGATACGACCTTATCGTCATCAGATATAAGTATTTCAAGGTAATATTTTGATTAATATGGTTAAGTTCCATTATCGTAAGCACGCATTCTTCTCTTCTGGCAGAGAGACTTACATAGAAGTACACGAGAACAAAATATTTAGTGCGAAAGGTGGATATAAAATCAATTTCAGCTGAATTGTTAATAATTGGTGTTACCCAATTTTTTCCGAATATTATGGGTTAAATTAATACGAATAGAAAATTTAAATTAAGATAATCAACCTGATTTTTACGTGAATTAATCCTAATAGCCAATGCAATTAGAAATAAAATAGAATACTCAGTTATTAAATATGCGATACCTAACTGGAACCTCAGAATATATCCCTTGATCTAATTTTGTCATCTAATTGAATCGTATTTCAACATCTATTGGTTTTGGCATGCGCATTATTTTAATCAAAGAAAGAAATTTTGAGAATGCCGAACTCATACAAAAGACTTGATTCGAAAAACCATTTAATTATCCCAGACATTATGCTAAGCATTTCTATATGCTAAGCATTTCTTATGATATGCATTTCTTAAAAACCTGCGAAAATTACTTGATCTATAACCCAGAGATTCGTGCAAAGAGCCCTCACCACAGCCAAAAGAGCGACATTTCCCGACGCGAATCTCACTTCTACAAAAAACGGTGATCGAAAGGTTTCCCTTACTCTAACGAATGTTTATTAACATACTGGTTCAAGCTAAAAGGGGATAACTTGAAGGAGGAGAGCACAGAGTGATTATTAGATCAATTTCGAAATTGGGCCACACTGAAGTCGATGCATGGGGAAGGGGGATGGAGTCAAAGGAAATTACCATATAAACGCTTAACCAGCACGGTCAAAGGTTTCCTTTTGGAAAAGATGCACGGCGAGCGGATTCTGGAGAGGCGGCAGGAAACAGGCGAGGGTTTAATAATGCAGGCGAAGGGAGGAGGGGGAGTATAATACTGTCTATGAACTATTTGCGATGGCGTTAGGTTCTCTTCACCTGCAGGATACTACGGCATTTTCCGAAGAGGTTGTGCAAAGATTTCGTCTTGAGTTAGGGGTACCGCAGAGCTTGAAGGGTGTGGGCTTCGGATTTCCTTCCTTGTTTCCTTCTGACTTCGGTTAAGTTATCCTTTTCATTTTGCCGAAGATGATGACAGGTAAGCAGAGTGAAACTACTATGTTTCACAACTAGGGATGACAATATTAAATTGGCCAAACAATCAAGTATAGGAGCACTTTCATCACTGTGCGTGACTTTTCGCAATGCAAAAATTGTACCGGTATTCATTTTACGGAAATCGTTCAAAATTATAAAGACAAATACATTTATTATGCATGTAAAACATAACATATTTTTGAAACATAGGATCGACCTCTTGCCTGCTATGGAATTTTAGAGTGATCAAAACAAAAGGTATTACAATTAATAATTAATCCTTTCGTTCTGAAATATATTTGACTCTAGTTATCAATGTACACCTAGTTATCAATGTACAATGAAAAATTTACCGTTCCTTCCACACACCCCAAGATTCTCAAAATAGGGAAGATTAGATTTGTTGTTGTGGCCCAACCATTGACCAGAATCTAGGCTGCAACTAATGGGAGCTACTGCTTTTTCCATTTTCTTTCATCTATTATGTGCTCGTTTTTTTAATTATTACAACTGAATTACCATTCATGTCAATACGAGATGCATAAAAAAGATGGCTGCTATACTATTCAGTAATTGCTTGACTTGGCTTCAAGAAATACATGCTTTCCCTAGATTTTCATATCGAATTTTCCCTAAATGTTGGTCAACAGGAATATTTTTTAACAAGATAGGTTCTAAAAGATTTCTATAGTTTAAAAAACCATGAAAAACAAAAATTTCCAGCCTGGCAAACTGGCAGTTATCTACGAGGGTCATCCGGAAAGTAGTACCCGTTCGTGCCGCATGAAGTGCTGACGACGCGAGTAGCCGCTGGACGAGGTCAGATAGCTTCAGTGGCTTGTCTGCCTTCTCTGAGCCAAGTTGCGTGACGCTAGCATTGCCTGTGTTGTTTCTGTGATTGTTTACAATGTTTAAAAAAATTGAGAACGCCGCCAGTTGTGAAGTGAGGGCAGTGATTAAATTCCTCAATGCAAGAAACGTTCGCCCATGTGATATTCATCGCCAATTAAAGGAGGTGTATGGAGACAATGTAATGGACGAGTCGTCTGTTCGGCGGTGGTGTCGCAACTTCAACATGGGGAGGGGGAACACACACGACGATGAGCGTTCGGGGGGACCGTCTGTCATTACAGACCAACTGGTGAGCTCAGTTGACGAATTCGTGAGGAACGATCGGCGCGTCACAATTGATGACATCTGTGAGCATTTTCCCAATGTTTCTCGAACAATTGTTCATGAAATTGTTAAACACCATCTGCATTATGCAAAAATTTGTGCAAGATGGGTCCCTCGCGTATCTCAATGAGCTGGCGGCGAAGGACTATGCAGCAGGAATACAGAAACTTGTCACACGTTATGACAAATGCCTTAATTTGCTTGGAGATTATGTTGAGAAGTAGTTTAAAGTATCCTCTTTCAAATAAAATTTTTTATGTTTGTTAATATTTACTTTTGTGTCTTTATTTCACGAACGGATACTACTTTCCGGATGACCCTCGTATTATAACATAAAAATTTGATATGCAGATTATAGGGATATAAAACTTTATGGTATAAAAATTTTATGAAGTTCTCTTCATTCATAATAAAAATAAGGTTATAAAGATTTGGAAAATAGATGTATACTGATTAAATAAAGCCAGTGTAGTAAATTTGTTTAACTTAAGTGTGACATGCCAAGGAAAATTCCAAGCATGGTCAGAGACTAACGCTAGGTGTGAATATATATAAAACCGCGAATGTGTGATTGACCGTTTCTAAAGGGCTTGGCTTAAAATTAATTCATTTTGGTTACCTCATGTAGTACCTGCGCAATTTTCAATAAAATCATGCCTATGATTTAAAGTATAGTAATTTATACGGCCATTAGTTCTGCAAAATAAAAAGAGTTGGAGAAAGTGACATTGCATCAGGGTTGGGTTTATGCCAACAATTTTAGTTGTCAAATAAAATCTTTGAGGCTTAAATATTCTATTACGCCAAACAGTAATCATTAATTATTCCCAAAATTTTGCTGATTTTAATACTCGCTAAAAGACATCTATTCGGGGACTATTCATTTTAAAGATTGTGCAATAGCAAGAAAGGAATGAACATGCTTAAGTTTAGAAAATGTGCCAATCAGAACTTGTCTGAGGACATTCAATATAAGCGGAATTGACATACAACGATTTTATTATCTTTTCCTTCGAGAACACAGAGAAAATCAATCATAATGAAGAATTAAGTGCGACCAGTTTTTCACATTACCCAAGATATCGCTGCACTAAGCCGTGCCATTCTCCATGCTTAAGCATCGGGGCCCATCTTTTTGGCAGGAACCGCTCGTTTTTTGTAAGATACGGAAGTTAGCAGAAAGCTGGCGGAGAAGCCGTTATCAAAGCATAATGTGGAAGCCTCGCAAATGACGCCGTTTTATTCCTACCTTAAAACCTTTGTTTATTCTCCAAGGAGAGAAGAGCTTCTGAAGCGAACTCGTGGACTGGGAAGGAACTACCGGGCAAATAGGGGAAAAAGAGGTTCCAGAAAAGGAGGGGAGGGAGGTAGTGGAGAGAAGGGTCCAAGGAGAGTGTGTTAAGGGGTACGGAACGGGGATGAATTGCAAATTGGGGTGTTTTTCCGGAGCGGAGAAGCAAGCCGTTTGAACAGACTTTCCGTGAAATATCGTCCTGCATAAAACAAAAGAAACCCCATTATCCTTTCCGGAAAACAATAATAAGTTCATGTAATGTTTATATCCACCTTTCTTATTTCATAAAGCTTCACAGAGAATACAGGAGAAGGCTTTATTTTTTTACTTTTGTTTATGGTTTTTCGTAAATTATTTAGATATGACCACAGAACACGCTCAGAAACGGGCTATCCAATGAATCTAAACACAACTCTTGCAACTTATGCCATACGGGGTACTAGATAGCCCATTTCTTGATTTGGCTGCATTTTGATTGTGAAGGAAGCGATTTAACTCTGGTAAGCATACCTATTGTGTTTTTATGATATGAACGTAAATATAATTAGGTTATTAAATTCGCTGGTTAATGTACTGGCTTTCCACCCCAAGGAACCGGTTACGGATCCTTGAGGTGGCTGATTTTTCTGTGATATCCCGATATCTACTTTGGCTGCTACACGAAGAATATTTAAAACGATTACGCCGTCCGTCGGATGAGACGTTAGATTGTGGACCTTTCGATGCCTGTATATATGAGAAGGGTAGTGGCAACGCCAAGGTTCAATTTACCCCTCCTCTACTACCTGATCATCCTGCTTCAATCGTTCTACCCACCTATCCCCCTAATGGCGCAAATGACTTTCGCTATCGGTGGCCTCCCCTAATAACTGGTACTAATTTTTATATTAGAAATGACGATTGAGCTAGCTTGTGGGTAAAGCATTTGGGTACTTACTATCTGTGTGCCGTGTTCATATCCCGGGTTAGTCATCTTAAATACTCCTTCAAAATCCTAGTGAAATGATTTTTTTTCAGACCTCACAAGTTAGTGGGAGAACACAGGGGGCACAGAGACTGTCCCCCTTAATTCGTGTGTCTATATTTTACACGCTTGTCTTATTTCGGGATTGTGTACCCCCTCATTCATTATAAGGAATCACTGCAATACTTTTGAAATAATTTTCTTCTAATATTAAAAAATCTAAATACAGCAAATTATCACAAGAACATTATCGATTTAAATATTAATGGGCACGAGATAATCTAAATTTAATTTCCTATAAAAGGCGCATCATGGTTTATGAGAAACCAATTGACAAGCAAACAGCTATGAAAACCAAATAGCTACGTAAGCAAACGAGCTAGAATATTCTAGAGATACATTTCCTTCAATCACGACCATGGATAGAAAAATACAAAAACATTTACTTGCTCTGCAGAGTTGATTAATACATTGAAAACCATTACAAGCTTTCCTATTTAAATGTATGGATTATATGATCTGGTGAATATTTATTTTTAGACATTAACTCTAAAAGATGCCCTATAGGATTATTTATTACATTATCTTACCACTCATGACTCCTAACAACCAATAAGCAATGTGTCAACTCACGCACTACTACCCATATATAGTATCACAATAAAGTGGCAAGTACAAGTACTTTGTAAGGAGTAAAAATATGCTCTTGCATATGATAGTAAATTTTGCTTGATGTGAGCGATTTTTTTAACACTTAAGTCGCTGGAATGTTATGGTGCGGAAAAATGTAACGCCTTTCGATAGCATTTCATCGCGAAATCATCAAAATGCTGAAACCACGAGGGCGAAAAACCTTTTGGCGCACAGAACAGGTGAAGAGATACCACGCGTCGGATAAAAAATAAACGATATCCTTCCCTCGGGAGTAGAAAAAGAACCAATAGCGGTCGCAATTTCTCCCGCGGTAAGAGAAAAAAATTCGCAGAAGCCGCGGTCAAAATTGATAATATCCACCTTCCACCGGAGAGACGCCCACGGCGAAATGCGATTGATAATTTTGAAAAACAAACAATTTCGCACGGCTTCGTCGCAAAGGCTGATGCGATTCGGCGAGCGCAGGATGGGAAGGGTTATCTCCCACGGCCAACGGAGGAGACGAAGGGTTCACGAGAATGCTGAAGGGAGAAGGAGAGAAACTCTGGAGTGGGAGAGGAGATACGACGTAGGATTTGAATGGCGGAAAACGAGACTGCACGTAAACGCTTCGTCCACGAAAATTCCTGCAAACGAACATACAAACCCACACAAAGAGTTGAAAAAGTGTTTGTCGGGCACCAGCCGTCCCTGGATTATTTGTTTTGAAGCACCAATAATGGTCGGCTTAGAATTGGGTACACGCCATCTAACCCGAGAAGATACCAGTTATTTAATATAATTAGTGTTCGTTCGCGTAGAAACTAACATTTTTGCTGCAAGTTGGCGGGGATAAACCAGCACAGCTAAACCAACCTCCCAAATTCAAAACTAGAATTTTTTTGTGTTTCCATATATTCTCATTTCGAGCGAGGAAATTCAAATTAAAAGTTACCAAGGGCATCCTTGGGAGTCCTAGCTTCCGCTGGATTTTAGCATTAGCATATGATGATCAGAAAACATTAAAATAGCAAATGGAAACCTCAATAATGTACAAAATAAATGCAAAATTCCAGTAAATTACCCAGTATTGCATTTATGAAGTGCAGAGAGCAAAAGCTGGTAGCAAAGTTAAAACAACCCTGTTAGACAAAGGGGAGAGAGAGTCGGCGCAGATTCTTTTGTAAGCGAACGCAGTATAATTATATTGCAACAAAAGTGGATGCAATTTTACAGGGCTTAGAGTAATCTATAGCCCAGATTTCATTTTGTCAGTTCCAGACTGTAACCTAAGGTCAGGGTAAACATTAGTGGGATGGTGGCGGAGGTGGTTTCCCAAACTACCAAAATCACATCTCGAGCACAGGTTCCGTCAACCCGAGTCTTTGAGTTACCATTACTACGCCGATGGGAACTTATGCTTGCGGAAGGTGGGATATTTAACAATTTGTATAAAAGTACAATTTTTATAAGTTACTCTTAGATATACCTAATTACAGTACAAAAGAAGAAGGAAGCGAAATTAGATACTCCAAGGAAAGAAGATTCTTATTTTGGAATTTTCATCCCTTCATAAGTATATAGAAGAAGCTGTTCGTTAGGTTACATGCGCGTGTTAAAGAGACGAAATTATTGGTAATATTCAACAAATAAAATATCATTCTGCCGAGACAAAACGGAAAATTTACATTATTTGGGTGAAAACACTTAAATATGAAATAATTATGACATACGAATTTCAGCGGAATAACATGCTTAACACCAGCTATTAAAAACAATAACATGTATGGAAAAAGTTAACTGAAGTGTTATTATGCTGTTTTATTAAGAAGTAGCAAATAGTGAAAATTAAAAATGTCCTCGTAACAAATTTCTGAGATATTTCATATTCTTTGATTTCGATATATTATTTGATCAATCGAATAAAAAGTTAGTAAAATAGACCCCTAATAATTGCGAATGTTAAAAAGAGTGACGTTATGTTTTGGAGCTAAACAGTCAGCCTTTGTTCCCGATTCAACTCCATATAAGCAAGGTTTATTTGTATGCTACCCCTCGCAATTATAAAGTAAGCAACATGTGTTCAAATATATGTCGAAATGATAAATGAATAGTATGAGGCTTAACGGTAATGTTTAACCACTATCGATTAATGGGAAAGGTATTTTTAGACTTCAAACCTTTGACCTTTTAACACCAATCGGTTGAATACTTGATAAATACGAAACCATCCTAACAAGTAACGCTAATTGAATTTTGGAGTTGACAAGAGAAAAATAAATAGACTTCATAACAAATACCGGGACACACATCCTTTAGCAAACTTATTCATGCACTCCGAGGCATATTTGACCTCATGTTGGCATCGAATTGGTTGACGTAAATTAAAGTACAATAGCTAAGAAAATTTGAATGTTATGGAGGTACGCAAAAACTTTAAAAAAAAATGTCAAAAAATAGTTATCGATATTTTACATGTTTTTAGACATCAACACCTTTGTTACGTATTGCACCACTGCATCCCCTCTGTCTTATCTTGCCTTGATGTTACCCTTCTCCTCAGTCCATTCTGGTAAACTACGTCTCCAAACTATGTAAGTTAGCTAGCCTATTCGCCCTCATCATCGCTCTTAACCAATGCCACGGTTGGAAATCTACAATACTAAATCACTAAAACCTACCTATTTATTTCAATTTTTCGGAGAAAAAAATCATTTAGTATTCTTAGTCATTAAACAATACCTTAATTAACCAAATTAATATGACTCAAGTGGCCAATTCAGCTTGCATTTACGTCAGATCCATTCACAGTTGGCGATTACGGAAAGTACGGCGAGATCATAATAATGAGTGAGAAATGTCTTCGCCCTTTGTTGCTACAATTGGATTTTCACCCGAACCGATGTTATGTTACATTTGCTGAAAACATTTTTTCATACTTTGGAACAAGAAAACAGACTTAAGGACAAGGAGAAACTTATTTTAAAGGGCTTCATAAGCCCAATTATACTGAGAATAACGCGCGCGAAAAAGAATGCACCCAATTAAAGCAATCAATAGATCATGAAAATAGTCAATAATTACCGGAGGGAAATTGATAAACCTTATTGAAGAAGATTAATTTTATTCAGTTTTGAGCACCGTAAAGTCAAATGTAAAGGTTAAAAATGTCTACGAATTATGTTTTTCTTGGTAAAACTGGAATTCATAGCGATTGAATCATTAATTTTGACGCCATCTCAGTGTAGTCATTTGATCCAGTGATAAAGTTAGGTGGGATATTTGCTGGTACAAACAGTTTATGCAAGGAAGCAGTGATGAGTGTTCGAAATTACCGGTATCGGTTCAAAATGACATCAACCATCAGATAGTTTATAGTATAGTCGAGTATTTATTAAGATTTATCTACAAAACACAGTTATTTTACTTATTAAACACAGTTATTTTTAGTGACTGGAAAAGTCGGTTTTCTCCGGTTTTGAACATCCAATACCCAGTTACTTTCTGTTCATTCCAGCAGCTCTCGGACAAATTCCCGAGATAACTGTCACGCAGTCTGAAAAATTTCAAAAAATATCCATTTAATGTTAACTGTAATGTTTTGGAATTCGCCGTATCGTCCGCTTGCTAACACGAAAGTACAGGACTATACGCGACTGCTCACAATTGTTTACCGGTTGTACCAACCAGATGTCTCAGTAGCTCGGCGTGGATGTGGCACGGGCAGCCCAAACACAAAACTCTTCAGACTGTCCCATCACATCCAAAAACACAGACAGATCTCATGCCTTTTTTTGCGACGGTTTAGCATTTGTAAAAATTTGTTAGCGGCCAAACATTTGCAGTCGCGGACCGGCTGAAAGGGACGGAGAGACTAGAGAGAGAGGGGGGGAGGACGCGGAAGGGCGGACGGGAGAGAGAGAGGAGGGGGGGGAGAGAAAGCGGTCGAAGTGGGGGCGAAGACGTAGTGCTGCTCTGGGGTCGATAGCTGCGGTTATGACCACGTTGGAGGGGACCTCGCAAACGGAAGGGACGTCGAACACATGCCCCCGCTCCCTCATTCCTCCTCACCCGCCTCACTTCCCTCCTTTCTCCTTTTAATTCCTTTGTCACGTTCCCTTTTACCTTAGTCGCAAATAAAAAAAAGGAGACTGCATCCAACCACAACATGGACACCTGGCCCAAAGGTAGAGCGATAAACGATGTGGTAGGTGGGAGATCCTTGTCCACATTCTTTGAGCATATTTTCCTATTTTAAATAACAATTAACTGTTCCAATCCATCCCAAGAATTACTAGCTTTTTCTAAATGCTTACTCACCACACCATAGCTGCTTTGGGATACTTTTCAAATTCAATTATTTTCGTAAAATTTCTAGCGACCACACTGGATGATTCCACCTTACTTAGCCTTATTCCAGAGGAACGAAATGACGATGGTACTACTTGACGAGCTACTCTAATTCGTTTTGATTTTTTTCATATCCTAACTCTTACTTCTTTGTGAGAGCTATAGAAAGCGCCCCTACCTGTAAAACATTAAAAGGAATACAATTTTTTTGAAGAGGGAAGACATGCAATGAGAAGGCATTTAAATAATCGAATTTTTAACGGGCTTTAAGATGATTTTTTGGAGATTCGTAACGAAATACATCGTTTTACCTTACCAAGCTCTGAATTCGGATCTCACTAAATATCAGTCTGTTAACTTATGTTACAGTATCATCTTCTTTCAAAGTTTATCTCTTCTTACCTTCGCTAACATCTAAAGTTAGAGTGCCACTGTCTTACGTTTACTTATAAAGGCGATTTGCCAAGGTGATGTAACATATCTAAGAGTTCTTTGGTCCTCTTTTTCTAAAATTATGAGTTAAAGAGATTGCCAAACATCCATAGATTTCGATATTGGATGATAAAAATATATTTAGACATAAATTAGCAAAGAAAAAGAGCACATTTATCACAAGGGTAAAGTAATATTTCAAATTATGGACAAAAGATTATAATACACGAGTTTTAAGTAAGAAAACTAAGCATTATGAACAGAATCAGTTAAGCAATGAAACTGAAAATGATTTAGCAAATGTTTGGCCTCGATTAGTGATGTAAATACTATTATTCTCTATTCAACTCACAGGCACAGGATGAAGTTAATTTGGATAAAAATTATGTCATAAGTTAAAAATATACGAGCGATTAAATTAGAGCTTAAGTAATTGTAACTTGAGAGAACTTGGTTTCTAGATAACTAACAAAGAAGAGGAAACTACTCCATAAATAAGTGTTAGTATCTAATATTTACAAAATAGTATTTGCTAATGAGAGATTATTTCATTTATATGTTGGTATTGTTAGTATATGTATAATCAGAAAAATAAATAAAATTATTTAAATAAGATTTGCTTGAATCCACCAAAAAAGGGCCACTAGGGAATTTTAAAACTCAGGTTTGAAAATCGTCAATATCACGTGAACTCAATGCCAATATAACACGATATGTTATCGAAATTATGTTTTTTTATTTATTTATCCCGGAAATGGATCCCATATTTACTATTGAGCCTAATAATGGCTATTAAAAATCTTCTGTCAATTCAATTGCTGGCGTAAAAATTTGAGAACATTTTTGTTTAATGCATGAACAAATTTTTTCTTAAATATAAATCCAGAATATGCCTAAAAAATGTTTCTCATTGTGGATCCACACACATTTGTAAAACATCTCAAAAACTTAGCGCTCGACGGCCAGCAATTTGTCACTGTGAAATTTCCTGAAAAATTATTGTTTCGGTGCAACGAGGCCTACACTCTCTTCATCTATCGTGAAATTAAATTAATCTCACCCCAATTCCCCTCACTGGAATATTCTATTCCATATTTAAAACCCTCCTATTGCCCCTTCTAGCCTTCCCCCACTCTTTCCTCCCGTCTCACTCCCGCCTTCACCTGCGTGGGCGGCCGAGGTCGCCGGAGTGAGCACGTCCCCTCTACGTGCGACATCTGTCGTCCTCACCACCGATGCTGACTGCGGTCCCGCCCGCGGATAGCGCGAGGATTCATGTTTCGGTCGCGGGCGGAGATGGATGTTAAACGGTTGGGTGAGGGTTTTAAAAGCTTACATGCACAACCGCAATCAATCCGTAACCATATTTCCAGAAACAAAACTGATTTCATACAAACCACTTCGACCTCAAGACATTCCCTTCGACGGGAACGACATTGTCGTTGCAAGAAAACGGCGAAGGCAGAGGAGCTCCTAAAAGCCTTTTTAGCACCAATGAATCAAACACCGCCGAAGCCAACACCACAGCATCAATGTGATTATTACGAGGATGGTCAGAAAAGTTTCCGACCTCAAAAAATTTCAGAAAAAATGTCTTGTATCTTTGCTAGGTCGCAAACTTTTCAGGCCACCCTTGTACTATGACGGATGAGAGCAAAACTCACCCGTAATAGCACGTTCACTTCACACGTTCTATGGCAAGGCAGTTCCTTCCTGGCGCAAAGACACAAAAACAATCCCAAAACGTTCTAACCGAATCTGTTCTTAGGAAGTTCTTAGGAATCTGTTTCCTAAAGCTACAATTTCAGTTCACAAGTTCTCTTAATTTTAACAGCCGGAGTATGCTGGTCGTAAAAAATCATGATGCACGCGTTAATTCAGTACTCGTATAACACAATATGTGAAGTAAACGTGAGATCATTGCGGGTCTAACAGTATCAGTCAGTGAGAATATGTGTTGTTCATATATTTATCCTAAAAAAAGATCCAATTCTATCTAATCAGCTTGATGATATTTTACTAACTCATTCGTCGACGAGCCCATCAGGCTACCTGAACTCCAACAGCCCTTTCCCATTCAGTTCTTACGCTATCAGTCTAAAGCTCTAATGAGAATATTTTTAACTTTCTTTACTTAAAATTTGTGTTTCGCGAAGGAATCGAAATATTCATGGGATATAATTTGTACAACGTTAAGTATGAATCCTGATAAAAATTCTGAAGACAATATCCCCACTTTTCTCCACGAAGCTAGAGTATAGTAGTTAATAGCTAGCCTTCCGCCACGCGAATACCTATTTAAGAATCTGCACACCATCAGAGTGACAGGGAGAGGGAATGAAGCATGGAGACGCCCAGGAAAATTGATAGAAACGGGCAGAAGTCCAGTGAATCTCGTATCTAAATCTATGAAACATACGTTCGCTGAGTGACGCGTTGAAATCAGAGTTGACGGTTGTGGCGGCGCATTTCTCATTTATTTCAACATGCCAACATTACAAAATTATGCACGCACAGTAGCAAAATGTGAAGCCGAGGTGGGGTTATTTGAGTGGCAATGGAGTATTATGATGTGAAGCTATTTAGTATTCCACATTAAACTGAATGAACTTTGGATATTGATAAGGACGTTGATACGTTTCGGGCACAGCGTTTTATTTTAAGAAACACAATCAGTGACTTTGATTAAAAGCAATTGATGCTTTCGAAAAGTAGACTTCAGAGATTGTATTGTTCCCAGCACTTTTAATATACGTCACAACAGTAGCCATATGTGCTATTTTCACGAAATCTATGTGATATCTCCATTAAGAAAATATTTATTTAGGCAACTAAAAATATCTTTATATAATGTAAGTGAAGAGGGGTCCAAACATTTTTATTTGTTATCATTATTTTCCTATCCGATGTATTTTCTGAAAGTTTAAAAGATACCAACTGCTGGGCAAGTCAGCTTCCCATCGGCTCACCAGCCGGACCTCGCACATCCAACTGCTGAAAGAGTTCTATTCGGGTGTCAATCAAGAATCGTGGAAGAAACTGGTTTGACTATTTGTAATTAGGCAACGTGAAAAGATCACTGAGTAGAACATTCGCCTCTAGAACTCACTCCATGAAATTTAGAATCAAAGTCCTGCCATCAATTCTTTCGGAACAAAGAAGCGGAAAACCTCATGAAAAATACAGAATTTTAAAACATTACATCTGCTTAAAACATCAGTTATGTCATACAGCTATGAAATTATCAAAATTAAATGCATGTTTAATATTTTTACTATTCTTCTATGCAATATGGACTCGCATGGTCTTAGGCGTCACTTTGTGGAAGCAATACATATCGGAAAAGAAATACTTAGTTATTCCATACACATTTTTTTATTAAACATGACCTCGGTTTCGACTTACAAAGATGATGACTTTGTAAATCGAAAACTAGGTCGTGTTTAAAAAAATATATGTGGAATAACTAGGAATTTCTTTTCGGACAATATGCACTCGTTTTGGTATATACTAATGTTAAAAGTAGGGCAGTTTTTATTAACATTGAATAATTATGTGTACGAAATTAGGGTAGTTAGTTTGTTCAGATATACTGCGATATAATCATTTTGGGCCTTTGATTTTTTTCTCGTTTCCTTTTCATTGTTGGAGGGAATTCCGGTTAATAAACCCAAGCGAAGATTTCTGTGCTCATATTTTACTTCTGTATGGGGAATCCGTAGTACAATATACTTTATAGGCATCTATATTAAAACAATTATAAACCAAACGATCCTAATGGAGAGCTTGGGCGGAAAGGGACGACGGGGTTGGAGATTTGGAGAAAAAAGGATGGCTGCTTGTTTTGACGGGAAAAAAACGGGTTTGTGGAAGGAAAGGCCGCGTTTTTACGGTGGCGCTGGCCTCACCTTAATGTATTCGTGCTCGCTTGGGTGTGACCCAGTATTTTTAAAACGTCGTTAAGGAAAGGAGGATGGGGTGGATGGGAGCAGTGGGCGAAGGCAACCTGTGGATAGATGCTGGTGCGCGCGCGGGTATTTAGGGAGCACGCCTGTCATTTATTTTCTAATTGAAAGCGAGGCCACAGGGGTTTATTCCGCTCATTTTCTTTACATCATGGCTTTCGGCAACCGCGGAAAAACTGAGGGCTAGGAGGACGAGTGGGAAAATATAAGTTTAATTCGCATCGTACACATTTTATGCACCGCGGTGTTGGAGGTTGGGTTATGATTTTGCTGGCATGCGGAAAACGTTTTTAACCTGAAGTCGGAAAATATTTCTTCAAAAGAATCGGAGCTCAGGCCAGCCCAAGGCATTCATTCTTATTATGGATCGCAATGAAAGGCTCTACATGGAGCTTGATGCTAGTAAATAGAATCCGCACAAGGTCGGTTTAAAAGTCGAATTAGAACGAGTGAAGCGAAGAGGAATTTAATCCGTAGAGTGATGCCATTTTAGATTTCTAACAAGTATTACGTATCAAGTAAGTAACACGTATTAACGTGACGTGTAATTAGTTCGTAAGTAACAAGTATTACAAGTATTACAATTAGTAGTAGGTACGGACTCACTAACACTCAGTTGGTTAAATTATTAAATCAATCTATTTCATAAATTAGAAGCAGGTATTTTTTTGAAGATAACCATTAATCCATCCAACGTAGTAGTACTAAGTTGGTTGAATCATTACTATAAGATCAGAGATGTTAAATGTAAACTCCTAAGTTTTAATATGCCAGTTTTTCCTTGTCATCTAAGAGATCATGAGGAAGTGAAAGAGTAAATTCTAGATACTCTAAGGACGGCAAAGCGTATGATAAAAAGTATTTCATACAAGATTCAATGATTCCGTCATTCCCTAACATTTGAGCAATATTTCATTGAGATCTGATCCAAAATCACTCCATCACTCCGCACCTCAATGGCGATTTGCGAAGTAATATCCAGATGAAGAAGTAGGCTATGTTGGCATACATTGAATCGATTCAAAACCCATATCGGTCCAAAATTAGTGTGAGTGAGAATAAGGGACAGTAAAGTGGAGATTAAAACTGCGAATTGAAGTTGTGCACGGTTTACGTTGCCAGCGTATGCTTTTTGTTCTTTTTATCGGAAGACAAAATATAGGGAGATGATCATCGAAATGCTTTTTAGGGCTTCCCAAATGCGTTTTCTAAGTCAAATGAAACAATATCACATTTTGTAATTTTGGTGTTTAAAGTAAGGGGCGACGGGAAAGGTTTTCAGTCTTCCATATTCCTTCCAACCCATTCGATTAGGTTTACACGAATATTTTGAATGATGCGTCCCGAGGCAAAACACCACGAGGATAAACAGTTTATGAAGTCACATTTAGGGTTGATGTCCTTTAGCTGATGACGGAATGGGGTCCGTCGCACGTTCCAGGGATAATAAAGTTACTTTACGAGTCATTCTTTTACTATCCGCCATTAACTAAGTTCAATAGTGCTATCTTGAAGGAAAATCTTTCAGAAAATACGACGTTGAGAGAATATTACGACAGGACGGTATCACACGGGTCACATAGGGTTCGACGATAGGATATTTACACGCGAATGAAAGATGTGAAATGCTTACGCTGGGGACCGAAACGCGTAATAGACCCCGCATAAATGCTTAACGGCTTATTGAACTTTCAAAATTTAATAAAGCTCTGTTCACCGATGTCCGCGTCCTGAAATTATAAAATATTACCCAACATGAATGAAATACACTAATTGATTAAGCTTAACAAAATTCTGAGCGCGAGAAATCGATATTTCATTATATCAAGTCATCAATTTTCATCAATACAAAATTATTTCCAATCGATGAATTAGATCTGACGGATACGGTCACATTATGCACTTATTCCGCTGCGCTCTTCTCATTCACACTTCGTGGGTAAATTATGAAATATAACTAATGTGAAATTTGTGCACTTTCTGGGAGATTAACATTCATGCCTGCCTCGCGGTGGGTGGGATTAAATTCAAAGGGATAATAAGGGAAGGTGATCGAAACGTTTGTGCGAAACAATGGGACGCGGATGCATAATTTTAAGGTGAAACGCCGACTAAATGGACCGTCAGGAGGAATAAGGGGATCGGCGGACCGAGAGAGAGAGGATGTGTGTATATGTATATATATATGTGTATATATATATGTATATTTTTTTTTTAAGGTAATCTACCGGTTAAGGTAGGTTTTTCGATGGACACAACTACCAAATAAATATTTTATTACTCCTAACAAAACACAAAATCCATCATCCTACTCTATATCAGGTCCCTCTTCATCTCTGAGTACTTTCTTCCTCCCTTCATCCCGTCCAACATCCCTATCCTGTTCCTTCCCTTTCCTCTTTTGCCCAACATTCTACCCTCTATCACAGTCTTCAACATCCCACTGCCGGTCAACACCCCCTTCATCCACTTTTCCTGCCTCCATAGGATTGCACCCAACAAACCTCTCTCTTCGCCCACCATACCAAGTACTTCCTCATTTGTTTTCTTCTCTGTCCATTTCACCTTCTCCATTCTTCTCCACACCCACATTTCAAAAGCCTCCAATCTACGTCTATCCTCCTGCTTCAATGACCACGTTTCCGCGCCGTACATAGCTACGCTCCATATCAAAGTTTTTACGAGTCTTTTCTTAACATCCTTACTCAAAGTACCTGCCATCAAATCCCTCCTCCATGTGAAAACCTGTTTGCCCAGGACTTCTCCTCCTTACTTCTTCTACTACTATGATCTTGTTAGTTCCAAACACTTCCGACACAAGTAAACTGTTCTACCTGCTCTATTTTTATTCCCTCCTATTTTAATGTTAAGCTTGGCCTTTTTCTTTCTAGAAAATCGCATAACCTTTGTTTTCTTAATATTGATTCTCATCCCATAGCTGTCGCACTGAATTTCCAATTCACTCAGCAATGCTTGCAGCCCCTTGGCTGACTGACAAACTAAAGCTTGGTCATCAGCAAACCTAACTGATTTTACGAATCCCCCGCCCACTTTCATTCCTACCTCGAGTTCTTCCCATGCCTCTTTGATCATTTCCTCTGCATACAGGTTGAACAGCAACGGTGATAATGGGCAACCCTGCCTTACACCTCTTCCTAACACTGCCCATCCTGACTCCCCGTTTCCCACCCGCACCTGAGCAGTCTGAGACATGTACAGGTTGCGGATTAGCCTCCTTTCCCTCCAATCTATTCCTATTTTCTGCAATATACTCATTACTTTTTCCCAATTCACTCTATCAAACGCTTTTTCGAAATCTACGAAACAGGCAAATACCTCCTGGTTGTGTTCTATATTCCTCTCGATTAATAATCTCATTACTGCAATGGCATCACGCGTACCTCTCCCCTTCCTAAACCCAAACTGATCATCCCCTAAGTAATCATTTGCCCTACTCTCTATCCTTTTGTTTATGATCCTGAGAACAACTTTAGCTGCGTGGGATATCAAACTAATTGTCCTATAGTCCTCACATGACGTGGCCTTTACCTTTTTCGGAATCGGAACTAAAACTGCTCTCACAAAGTCTTCCGGCCAGATTCCCTCCTCATAAATGCTACGGATCAGCCCATATAGCCTCTTCCTCCCACATTTTCCTAAGCATTTTAAAAGTTCCACGGGAATGTTATCTGCCCCCACGGCCTTATTTAGTTTCATCTCCCTTAATGCCCTTTCTATCTCATTGTCTAGTATGCCTGGACCTAAGCTGTCTTCCTCTACGTCATTTTCTTTTTCAATGTCTAACTTTGTTGGTCTGAGTTCTTTACTATACAGTTCTTCTATATACTCCTTCCATCTCTCTTGGATCTTTCCTGCGTCAACTATTACCTTACCCGCCTTATCTCTAACTGTTAGCATAGCTCTTCCTTTCTTACTTCCCGATAACGATTTAACTTTGCTGTACAGCGCACCGATTTCACCCTTCCTCTGCAGACTTTCCATATCCTCGCACTGCGTTTTCCACCATGCGTCTTTTGCCTTATTAGTTGCCCGCCTCAATTTATTGTTCAATTCTTTGTACTTCATTTTGCCTAATTCTGTATTTATATTCTTCCATTTTCGCCGCTCATCCATCTTTGTAATCATCTCATCCGTGATCCATGGTTTCCTAGTCCTTTTAGCGTTAACGGTTCCAATAGTGTCTTTTGCGGCTTTAGACAACCCTTTTTTGATCATTTCCCATTTTTGGCTGCGTAGATTTTCGCGGCGGTGGCTTGAAGAATTCTGCATGTCCGGGTTTTCACCGCGTTGTTGTTTGAAGCCGACAACAGTTTCGCCGAAGTTTCATCCGGCGTCTTCAGGTCGAAGATGCCGGATCTTCGACCTGAAGACGCCGGATGAAACTTCGGCGAAACTGTTGTCGGCTTCAAACAACAACGCGGTGAAAACCCGGACATGCAGAATTCTTCATTTCCCATTTTTCTTCGATAGTACTTAGCTCTTTACCATCCTCCATGATTTTCTCTACCGCCTGTTTGTATTCCTTCCTTTTCAACCCATTTAATGCTTCTACATTCCATTTTCTAACTCGCCGCCCCTGCCTTATCTTTTTGAAACGTACGCTACATTTCATAACAACTAAATTGTGGTCTGAGTCCGCATCCGCTCCCGGGAAGCTGTGCGAATTTATCACACTGTTCCTAAACCTGTGTCTAACCAGGATATAATCTAGCTGATATCTTCCTGAGTCACCTGGCATTTTCCATGTATACCTGCGTCTTTTGTGGTGTCTAAACCAAGTGTTGGTGATGACTAACCCCTGTCTCCTGCAGAACTCAACTGCTTTCTCCCCGCGGTCATTCCTCGTGCCTAAACCGTAGTCGCCCACCTCATCACCATCTCTTCCTTCGCCTACCGTCGCATTCCAATCCCCCATCACTATCAAATGTTTCCCTGCAGGAACACACGCGATCATGTCCTCTAACTGATCGTATACCCTATCGACCTCTTCTTCCTTATGGTTGCTCGGTGGCATGTATAGTATACCTGAATAATAACTACGCTCGTCGGTTCTGCTTTTATCTCCACTAGTAGTATTCTATCCGTTACCTGCTCTATGTTGACTACGCTTCTTCCTACCTCTTCATTTAATACTATAGCAACCCCTCGTTGGCTCTCGTCCCCACCACTGTATATTATTCTAAACTTATCACTCCAGTAATCCCCGCTATCCTTCTATCTCACCTCGCATAGACCTAAAATATCTATATTTCCCCTTTCCATCTCTCGCTTAACATTCTCCAATTTCCCTGTCTTCATCATTGTCCTAACATTCCACGTTCCTATTCTAACTAATTTGGTTTTCTTCTACTGCGTCTTCTGTCCTGATGCTGCTGGTTTTTCCTTGCAAGGGTTTCGTGGGATGACGACCGCGGAAGCCTTGCCTCCCCCGCTGCCGGGCACGACACACGGCCGATTGGGCCGAGCCCCGTGGTTGCCAGGACTCAAAATATCTCTATTGTCCATCATATTTTTCTAGGGAATGATAATTGAGGTGGTTTCCCGTTGCCTTCCTCAATAGTGTTTTTAACGTGACACCATCACTTACTGGCCGCCCCACTGGGGTCAGACGCCATTGCAGCCGCCTCACTGAGGAACAGACGCTGCGTGGACTACCTTTCGTCTGGCTCCTAACCTTCGACCTATCTGGCATGGGTGACCCTACCAGGAGCAATTTTTATTACTCCCGCCAGCACAGCCCTAGGGGTCATCGGAACGCACCAGCCCTTCCACCACGTCAAGGTTGTAGTCCGGGGAAGGGTGTTAGAGGGAATAACAGTCGTTTATTGTCATAGCGTCATAGCCTCTCTCTCTCGGTACTCATCCACATTACTTCTCTATCTTCCGCTGAGGACGGAGCAGAATTCCGTCGAAATTATCAAGAAATAACGTGTGAGTGTTCTTTTTATGTGTTTCTATATTGTTTGTTTGTTGCTGTCCAATTTATAATATAAATCTGGTATATTATATTATCTGGTGTATCTGGTCCATTATATATATCTGGTATATCTATTATATTTATATATATATATATATATATATATATATATATATATATATATATATATATATACATATATATATATATATATATATATACATATATATATACATACTCATATATACAGAAACAGATATAAGGAAAAGGGATAGGAACATACATAAAGGACGCACACAATAGAGGTGGGGAAGGCGGAATCGAACGGATCACAAGAGAGAATATTTCCTTGACTGGGACTCGAACCTCGGATCTTTCCACTTGCCGGGCGTGTGCTCTTAACCACTTGAGCTATCGAGGAAACGTAATTTACCCTGAGATCCGTGGGTCTTATATGTCGCCAAGCGCCCCGATTCTTTAGCCAAGAGATGGCGTCAGGGGGCTGTTTCACCCACCAAAGGAGATATAGACAATACACAATAGGAAAGGACAGTGGGTTAGAATTCATACAACATCATATAGGAAAGAAACAGTGCTTTTCGTGGCACGCATAGCCAGAAGAAAGAGATGAGCCACATTGGCCAAATACACATTCAAACACGAAATCCCGCCAAACGGCGAATAAATACTCATATATACAGAAACAGATATAAGGAAAAGGGATAGGAACATACATAAAGGACGCACACAATAGAGGTGGGGAAGGCGGAATCGAACGGATCACAAGAGAGAATATTTCCTTGACTGGGACTCGAACCTCGGATCTTTCCACTTGCCGGTCGGATGCTCTTAACCACTTGAGCCTGCAGCTCCACCCAAGCTATGTGATTTTTCGGGTACCAGATCTTCCTGGGAAACCATAACCGGCACAGGGAAAGAAACTGGCTACCCCTACCCTGATGTGTGAATTTCACACGCCGTCGGGCTTAGTACTGGGTGAACTCTAACTTCACCATCACCTACCAAACCGACCTTCGGGTTGATTACTGTGTTATTATATATATATATATATATATATATATATATATATATATATATATATATATATATATATATGCAAACACACACACACACTTATATGTGTAGATATAAGGTCCTTCCGAATTGCTGGCATGTCCTCGAGACCCGTTCCTGCCGAATATTGCCAATCCATCAATTTGAAGTGGTTTGACGATTTATTCACCCAGAATCGCATTCACCACTCGCAAGTAAAAGGAGCACGTACTCTTTTTATATATGAATCCTTCGGGGATCGGGCGAGCACCGCAACGTGGGGCGGGTGAGGAGGATTTGAGGAAGCATGAGCATAAAAATATTATGGACGGAGGATGAGCGGGATGTTTCTCGTTTCCGTGTAGATTTCTTACCCTGAAACCGTTGGGAGTGGGAGACGAGCGGCTGGAGGAGAGCAAAAGAAGGGATAGGAGCTAGACACTGAGGAAATTGGGAGTTGAATGTAAAAGAAAATGGAGATGAAGGTGGAATCGAATGGGTATGAACTGAGGCATGCGTTGAAATACATAAGCACTGAAAATAGCAATCGGAATTGAACACTGAACATAAAAAGGATAAAAAGGATATGAGTAGTTCATAATTGTTGTTAGGGGCTGTTTAAAACTGAACAAAAGCGCTCAATGAGACCAGTGAACCGAATACTCCCCTATGTCATTGATTTACTGAATATTCTACAAAAGGATGTTTCTATGGGGTGTACCTAAAATGAGTCCTGAAATAAATCGCCTAAATAATGGAATTAATGGAAGATTTGGGCACCGAAGTATTGTTGTACATATGAACCGAATTCACCGTAATATTTTTAAATGATTGATGCAAAAAAACGATATCGATTTCTTTCCAAAATATTATCAGCATGAAGCATCAGTGTTTAAGGTAGTTTAAACTAGAAAAATATAATTTATAAAATTCCATGATGCTGTTTAAATCATATTACGAAACATAAAAAACCAGCGGTAAGGGAATTAGGGCGCCTAATTGGTCGGCACCTAAGAAGGTAAACCTAATGAAAAAGTAAAACTATAGAGAATTGCTATCACTAATTAAAGGTATTCTTTTGAATGAATGGTATTGAGGCCAAGTACGAGATATACCTCAAAAATAGTTGAACAAAGTCCTACAATATGATTTAATTAACACGATTCTATCCATTCTTTACTGGTCTTAAATGGACAGATATTCAACATTTTAATATTCTAACCGCCTTTCCTTGAATCTATAATCCTGAAGGAATATGTCAATTGGCACATTTTCCTCCATCTGCTATTACATCAAAAAATTGAAAAAAAAAGAATGAATTAGTTCCCTGGTGGGCTTAGATCCACACCCCTAAATCCTGGCTCATTTCACACAGAACTTGTTACAGATTTGAAATGAGGATTTATTCTCCCGCCAAGATTGGCGATAATCTCTGAAATTATCAGATTCGTTTCGCAAGGGTTGGGTAATTACTAGGAGATTCCTGAGAACAGTGATTGTTCGATAAGGAGAGACGGAGCGCTGGAAATGGTTGGAATGTGGGATAGAAAGAGAATTGCGAGTAATTTCACTCCGGTAATCTCCCATTTTAAACGATTTACGACTGAGGATGACGTTTTACGCACGGCGGCGGAAGAAGGCAAGTGGGGGCCCGAAATGCGAGAGAGACTAGAAAAAAGCGTTCGGAAGAAAGGTGGATGGTCCGAGGAATGTCGGAGTTCGCTAAAGAAGAGAGAATGCTGCGTATTCGGGGAAAATAAATGACGAGGGAGGTAGGGAATAGGGTTTTTGGATGACATAGAGTGTAGGAAGTAAGAATATGCAGGGAGAAATGACTGGAGGAAGTGAAGTATAAACAAGGTGGCATTGCTTTTATGCTATGCAACTATAAGCAATAACTTTCAGGAACGATGCAAAAACTACCCGTACACGGTAGTCAACTTAAAATGGAACAAGACCACTTTCTAACAATCCGGAAAAACCGAGTAACTGGCATAGTATCCTTCTCCTTTCAAAGAGACATATAGTATAGATCAATATTTCCTACAAAAACGCACATTTTGTGAAGTTAGTACTCTACTATGTAACTATTTGGCAGTCTACTGTTTAAGGTAGATTTCGGAAGGATTATAGACTGTACACACCAATGATTTCTTAGCATTGCCTAGCCAGAAAAAATCTGACGTTCCACTTAACAATAAACTATCCATCAATTCCGCAATATTCTATCTCCCTTCATTCCACCCAACATCCCTATCCATTCACCGCCCATCGTTTGACTAACGTACTCTCTTCGATCACAATCTTCAACATCTCATCGATAATCAAAGTTCTACAAAATGAAACAACGCTCTCTCTCTTCTCTCCCACCTTGCATAGTAACTTCTTCATTTGTCTTCCTTTCTGTTGGTTTTCCTTTACAATCTTTCTCTACATCCACATATGAACCGCTTTTAATCTGCACCAATCATATTGCTCCAAATAACAGACTTTTAAACAATAAAATCTAAGCTACATATCAAGTTTTCGAGGACATGTAGTCTTTTCTCAACCTCCTCGCTCAACATCCCTATCATCAATTACATCCTCATTGTAGAAGCTTCTTTTCCTATCACGCTCCTTCATTTTTGTCCCAGCTACTTGGCTCAAAGCTCTTCCAAGATAGGTAAAATACTCTACCTGCTCCAGTTTTTGCCCACCAACTTTAGCAACTAGAATCAATCTCAATTATTCTATCACCTCTGAAAAGAAAAATCACTCTAAATACCTTCGCAATGAATTGATCATGTTTGAACTGGTTGAATTCGGCATTCATTTTTACATAATTTTATCAATTCTGTAGCCATCTAGCTTTAAAACCATTACATGTTTTCTAATTTGGACTCAACTAGCCAAATACATATTTTACCTTAGGCAAATAAGTTTTGTAGTTTACATATTGGTTGATTTCACATTACTGTGAAGGCCAAAATCACCAAGTCAGATGTGTATCAGTATTTACCTTGAAACATTTATAAAGCTTTGCTTAAATTATGGAAAACGTTCTATTTAATCAAAAAGATGTGTATGTGTTTATGCATGGAAATATGAAATGTTGGATAGTCGCTTTCATATCACGTTTACTACATTTGAACAATAACGGTAAATATTTTCAGCAAACGCTAAGATAACTGCAAATATAATTCCGGGAAATCCTGTCTATTGCTACTGTGAAGAAATTTCATTGTTTGAATCACAGCTGAATTTCGTATTTGCCTATTAAATTGCTTATGAGTTTATCTGTTGCCTCTCCTGATACGAATACGGTGGGTTACAAAATCACTACCTTTGACAACAATCCGTTGTAATGCAGTGGTACATGCGAGCTAACTACGAGGTTTCCAGACTCAAGCTTTTATTTTTGACAAGAAAAAATATATTACGAGTTATCGCGCTGGTTGGAATGAATACCAATTAAGTGATACCGTGATTAAATTAGTAAATCGCTGAATGAAGAAGAAATAATACCTTTAATTCTCTGTAATTATTACCGATCTCTGTAGTCCCAATCTTTAGTATAACCTTCACCAATTTATATACAGTTCGCATTTTACCTCATATTGTGCCTACAATATGTTAGATATTGTGCCTTAAACGAAAGTTACATTATTATAGGTATAATGGGTGTCAAAACCGGAAGTGAATGAGAAATTTGAATTTATATAGTACAGTAATTCCTAAAATATATTCAAAGGTTAAGGACGAAAACGGTACACAGGCAGCAATATATTTTACCTATACGAACAAGAAATGGCACGCGTGGGCATGTATTGACGTATATGTGTATATATGTATGTGTATACATATATATATATATAAATTATATATATATATAAAATTTATATATATATATACATATATATATATATATATATATATATATATATATATATATATATATATATATATGTATATATATATATATATATAAGGAGCTCTCAAGAGGAAGAAATAATAATCCTGCTTTGTACCGTGAGCCATACTCAGAAACGTCTCACAATTGTGTGTTAAATTATCTCACTCACTCTTAGTCAACAGTAGGGCAACGCCGGATGCTAAGGCAAGAGAGGCTTGGAGACGCAGCGTTTTGTTCGCGAATAAGCCAGGAAGCAGGAAAGGGTGCCCACTCGAGCGAACACTCAGATAGTGATGGAATAAACCGGCAAAGTGAAGGCGTGAAGAAGTGTTTTCTTTTCTCATGCCAAAAGTTCAGAATCGCAGCATAGCTAAATTTGTAAGTGCGAACATAAACTTTATTCTCGAGCGTATGAACGAATAATTAATAATATAATGACTATATTGCTTAACATTCCTCTAAAGAAATCTCCACACCGATGCAACTAAAACAATGAAGAAATATCTTTCGAGCTATTACACCAACATGAATACATCCATTTAAATATTCAGGGCAAGAGGAGTATTGGACAGCGGTAGAGGAAAGGAAATTGGAAGCCATAAAAATGGATGGAAGAGAATAACGACCAATAACAGGAATATTTCCTACAAATTCTCTGAATATTTAAATTTAGCTCCATTTTAAAATTATGGAAATGGAGTCATACCCTCCTGTTTCTCCGGTTCAGGTTTCAAGAAAATATCCAGCCTTTAAAGAAACAAGGGATTAGATATAATTTTAGCATCATAGTTTACGCATTATACTGGAGAACCACCAAAGAACTCCTCAGCGAATATTTCAAGGAAAATATTATAAACTAATTCGCCGCCGGAGAAGCTAATCATCACGGGAATCATTAAGCAAAAATTACAAAGCAATTCAGGGAATATTAATATTTTCATAAAATATGGAATTATGATTTGTATAGAAGAATTAATTCCCGATATAAATTCATCAAAATCTATATTCGGTATAAATATCACGCAAAAACTCTGATTACTTGCCAGTTTTCTTCTCTCAAAATAATCAAGAATATTTAAAAAGGGCAAAATGTTAAGGCTTCAGTGATGTATTGCTTATGTCTCCTAATATCCCCATGAGAATAAAATCTCAAACCCCTCATGCTGAATACGATGAATATTTTATGATTCTTCTCTGAATATATATATTTTTTAAATATTGCAGATACTTCACGACCTGCGAAATATTTCGATTGTTCATCAGACTATTCACTTTCCAAAGAAACACATGTAGATTAAAATGACTCGGCAGAATATTAAATGATATTTTCTGGCTGATATTGGTGTATCCTGAGAGTACTAGTGATCGTGCACGTAATTATTAGTATTACATAACGATGCAATTTCTGATATATATATATATATATATATATATATGTATATATATCAGAAATCGCATCGCTTATATATATATATATATATATATATATATGTATATATATATATATATATATATATATATATATATATATATATATATATATATATATATATCGTGTGTCGCCAATTCTAATTTGTTGTTACACGTAAACAACAACTGCAGTGAAATTCCAACTACGAAATTTAAGAAATGATTGGTACTGAAAACTGAAGGAACATTAATAAAGCAGAATTTACAGCAGATGCAGACTCTTGCTGACTGATTTAAAGAGCATTAAAATATTTTAAACTGTTTAACGTCGAGTCATATTAACTGAATTTATGGGTAAAAACTTTCCCTCGACCTTTGATTACAAACATTCGCATTGTTGAATATTCCAACCTTAAATTTTGTTTCCATTTCCCTTAGTGATGAAATCCTTGGGGCAAATAATTCTTGTTACCTGCTCCTCTCCCAGTTTTTATATTGTTTTTATTTGAACACGCATTATAATGGCTGGGAGGAATTATAATTGGAAGGGTTTGAAAAATTTAATTTTCAGTCCAGGAAAATTACGGACACATCAACCTTCCTAAATCCAATAAAAACTAAGGAAAACCGTTGAAACCTCAAGGGAAAGGGAAGGGAATGGGATATTTTATTGAATGAATGCTGATCGGAAAGCTTAAATTTTACTCGCTAATACTAAAAATCAATGAGAATAGCCGGGGAAGCTAAAAGTTTGCAATGCGTAAATTTTCCCTTCCCTTCCAATACCGCCTCACCATCTCGCCCCCCCCCAAGGTCTTTTTCCTATTTTTGTTTGGATCGGCGGCTTAAGCTATCTCCCGGGAAGCACGCATTTCCCAATGAAGCAAAAAAAAGTTGTTCAGCCAATTATTCTTTTAACTCTTTTATAACGCATATAATACTGTTGGTCGCTCAGTTAACGCTTTTATGACGCATATTGTACTGTTTGTCCCCCATTTAAAGTTTTACGGCAGAAAGAAAGATGACCTGTCAATACAGAATCTGTATGAAAGGTATGAAATGAGAGCTAATAACAAAAGAGGAAAGGAAATGAGGTTCTCAAGAATTTGGAAAGCCCAAGATGGGAGACATAAACTAGAACATTAGGAATGCTTCAGCTATTTTGAAGTATTTTAGAAGAATGTGAACAAAGACGTAGGAAATTAAAATAAGAATCATGTTAACACTAGTAAATTCTACAAAGAGAGGTAGTTGATGACAGTCACATAAGGTAGATATGTAAATAAAATTGTATGCCTCTGAAACTTGGCCTTTGAGGCAATGGGATAAGATCAGCTTGACGCAAGTAGTTAAGAATGGAAAAAATAAAATAGATAGAAAGAAAAATAAATGAAGAATGTTGTGCATGGTAGGGAAAGACATAAGGTTAATTTGACTAAAACCCAAACGATAAGGGGATGGAGAAGTTACTGAGAGACAATGGGATGCTGGATACCGTAATACTCGTTGAGGGGAAAATGCTGGTAAAGCGATGTAGAGGGAGGGATATAATAGATATTTTGAATGGAACTAAGCAAAGTATGCAGAGCTAAAGCACAAGTTATTACAATATGTATGTAGTTGAGGTTTTAAGGTATATTGTTTATTGTTATTCAGAGCTCTAAGTACTGCTGTTTGCCGTGGCAGGTTCTATCCTAAACGTAATCCAACCTGGCAGTCTATTTCTAGTAACAATAATATACGTGAAGACAACATAATGGTGGGAGGAGGGGGTCATACTAGGCCAAAGAAACGTGGAATAATACAAAAGGTAAATCCCCTTGAAATAAATTTAGCCAGGGATCGGCTTACTACGCCGCCCCAACCCACCACCCGTGGCATCAAACGGCTCCCCTTACCGCACCACGCTGGGCACCGAGTCACTCATTTTGTATTCATGGGTCGCATTATCTCCTCAGACACTGATATTCTTTCGCACTCTCCCACCCCACCCTACAGCAACTCCGCCTCTAAACATGAATTTCTCTTCTCCCAAACTCCATCTCGCTATTCCCTCGACATCGTGCCTCACTAACTCCCTCGCTCAAAACCTCCTCTCTCTTGCTCTCCCGATACCAAGAATTGCACGATATCACTATGCTTAGAATGTGATGTGCAGCCTTCACGCGATATAAATACGATGTTTTTAAATTGTGCCCATGAAAATCTTAGATACGCGATATATTGATATCGCGTACACCAAGGTGATGTGCATATATGGACATCTATTTACACATCTTGCTCGCATCCGATACTTAGAATTTGATCAGAGGTATTTTTACCATTATTTACAAATTAGAATACCCATGGGGTCTTATAAGTCCGTTTATGGTTCATATTCATTTTGGTAACCATTCTTGTAATGATAACGAAATAAGTAAGGTGAAGTGAGCATTTAAAACTGCCAATTCGGGAGCGTTTTTTGATAAGAATTTATTTCTGGTATTGCACTCGTAGTGTATACAACGTGGTTATTATCATTCGATTGACTCGCAAAATAGGGTCTGTTGCCTCGTGTGTGCATTTTTGAAAGTACTACATTAGTCTGATTTAATTCCTTTGTGAAATGGTGAAACTTCAAAACAAACCTCTATACATCTTACTTTCCCTTCGCAATTGTTTTACAACTTCACGACATATCCCTTAAATATGAACTATATGTCAAATCAACCATATCTACCATATGAAAACATAAAGTCGATGTAACAGTCTGTAAACATATAACTATCGTTTGTTCTGTTTTGATGAATACTGAACTTTCATTTCTTTTGCCTTCAGTGTATATATAAGAAAACCCGGTACAGTTTATATTTATCCTTCGCAAATTCAATATACTGACCACTAAGACAATATTATCACCAACTACATAATGCAGAAGGAATGAGTTTGTGAAATTCAACATCAAATCATGTTCTTATGTTTATGCAACATGCCATGTGGATTTGATGCTGTGACGAGAACGCGATGCGTACATCGATTCGATTAGGGGTGCAGTCCTCAACGAAGTTGGTCTATTAAAACTTAACTGCTCCGCTCTTTATCCTATAGTTCAATCAATAGACCTTACTCCAGCTTTACATAAAAACTCTTCCAAAGCTTCCGTCTCTCTGTTTACTGTTGCGGTTGTGGCAGTAGTTGTGCCCACCGGGTTCGTTGTCTTCTTTCAAACGCTCCAGCCGACATCGTCAAGTCTCCTGACTGGTTTTCGACTCATCTCCTTTACTTCTTGGAGTCAACACATCTCTTATTTTACTAGGCTGGAATATCATTTATTATTCACCGAAAAGTGCATGCCTCATTTGAAAAACGACTCAATGAAGTAGCAAATGAAGAAGGAGATATTTGCATTTTATACTTTTTCAGAGTAATACAAGAAGCTAATCATAGCCCAAATACCTCTCAATTCCAACGAGAAAGGCGGTTGTGGCCTTCACCAGCGCTTGGGGAGGGGCATTTCAGCCTCAAAATGTACTAACCCTGGTCCTGAAAATAACTTTGGAGGATGAGAGTACTAGGGGTTAGATTCACCACCAAGTTGAACCTAACACTATAAGGATGTTTCAGCACCATTTTCAATGCTTTATTTTTACCCCTGTTGACTTATCTTGCCCAGGAATCTACATATATTCAACCTGAATATCAATGGAACCAATCCGATCCGAAGATGCCCTCTGGAGTAGGAATGATACATTCGTCGTCAAATGGCAACAGACGTGACGGAGCACCGAGTAGACTGCATTTTCAAGTAAGTAAAGCAAAACCGCGGAGTTCTGCGCCAAAAACTGTCCCCATTTGGAAAATATAATCACTATAGCTAAAGGAGAGAGAAAAACGTTTAAACTGACGTACCACGAAGATCCAAACTTGGACGCATTACTTAGAGGGGCGTGAATCTGCCCGGAGTTAAAACGCTCATCGCCAATTTTCCGTACGCCAGCATAGAAAGCACCCATCCCATCCCTGAGTACGCAGCCTGCGAGACCACTCCTTTGCCATCATAAAAATTCCGTCATCAGTTCCATAGCATGATATGCCCCTGATTCCTGCCTATAAAGCGCTTGCCGCTGAAAATTACAGCGCGGGAGTGACGGAGAATTGTGCGTGTAAAAAGTACGAAGGGCTAATCTAAACGTCCTCCACCATCGCATTTGTCCTGATTTACTGGCACACCTTAATTACCTACGCAGTTTGACGAGGAAAAGAACCGGAGCGCATACGTGACCGAAATAATTCGAAGAGAAATTTGCTGCAGGGAAACGAAGCGAACGAAGCTCACAGAAGTTACCCCGGAAAGCTAACCAAGATACCGCATCGAGTTTACGGAGGTCTTTTTACAGCTAAATAGTTGAAATTAAAATGGAATGAGTTCAACTGGACTAATGGGTTTTTTAACGCCTGAAAAAATTAACGAATTTTTCGTTTTATTCAAGCGTAGTTTTGAATTAATGCACTCACTTGAACGTACGATAAATATGCCACAAGAAAAAATTCAAATATCAGTTTTGAACTCATCTGTCTTGGTACGTTTTACTTCCATAGTGATAAGGATACGTATCTACCAATTAAGATGAGAATTTTAGAGTTGAACATAATTTACATCATGATTTTTGGAGTAACCAAAGAAATATGATTTAATGATCCAAATTTTGAATTGAAAATAAAGAAAGTATCCATAGATTCGATGAAATACGTTTTACTTATCATACTGATAGACATTCTTAAAATGCATAATCCTTTGGCAATGAAAATGGAACGGATAAACATTTTTAAGGTTATTCAAATTTAACGCAAGGAAATAAATATATTTATGGACTCCGTAAAAAATTCTTTCATTTATCAACCCAAGTTTACACCGCTTACTCGATCACTTTCAAGGGAGGCTATTGCCAGGCCTTCATTGACTCTCCTATTTTTATAGGAAGATGAATGGAGGGCGGTGGAAATGAAGTACATAAATGTAACACGGGGGTAGTGAAAGAAAGAGATATGGAAAGAAATTACTCAAAATCAAGGAGAGGACTGATCCGAGGAAGTAAAATAGGAGATGATATAGATTTTATGGAGGAAACGTTGCAGGCACCGGGAGGAGGGATGAATAGGACAAAGGAAGAGGAATTGAAAGGGCATGCACATTCGTTCAACAAAGCCCATTCGCCCATTTCTGCTAATGTTGGCGATATCATTTACGGTGTTTCCAATAAGTTCAATTTAGAACACTTGCTTTAAATATGGAACTTTTCAGGGATGTAATCAATGCAGCGATTCTCTTCAAATTAACTATTTCAGAAAATATTTCAAAGCACTTTCTGTGTTAAAGTAACCGGTACCCTCTGTGCTCAAGTACACGAGTGCATACTGGACGGCCACTTTGTTGACAGGGGTATATTCGGATGTATTACATTTAAGCCTATAGACAACTTTATTCTCATTAACACTGAACTTTCATTTAATTTAAATGCGTTTTTGCCTAAATTAGGGTTGTTACAAGATAAAACTTTTATTTTTAAGGACCACATCAGGAATCTGGTAAGAATCTACCAGCAAAATAACGTTTCCACTAGAGTTAGGCTAGCATGTCCTAGCAAAGTCCAGTTTTATATTGAATTTCTGTTTTCACTGATAAAAATTATTACCTGTACATTATAACCTATATGATCTGTAACAGAATTATTCATGCTTAATTATCTTCTTAATTTGGATAATGGTATATAAATTCTTATAAAAACAGTTAACCATCGAGCGAAATAGTACCATAGTATGGAAATGAAGGCGGCGAGAATCATCAGGAATTTCAGAATCGGTGTTTAAAATAATACACCCGAATCTACATACATTGTGTGTATCCGTCAAATGTATCTGTTAGGTATTATTTCTATATAATATGGAATAGAGATTCAAATATATTTTAAAACCTATTTACGGTTTTATATAAGCAGAAAATATAGCATATCACTAGTATCCCGTAGAAAAAAATTTGAAATTTTTCTAACGCAACTTATTAAGTATTCGTGACTTCCTTCATACGAATTTCATAGTTCTTTCCACTTATTCCACGATCGATTTTTATATCCTTATTTACGGTTGGGGAATAAACACTCTTTTCCAGTAAAATGTGAAAGAAAAGACCGTTACAACCACAGAATGTGTGGAAATTGTCAACGTTATTGAAAAACACTTTACCAAACAGCGAAAAAACTCTCCAAAGTGCCCAAAACAAAGTAAGAAATAAGGTCGTTGAATACCATTAATGCAGTGCAATCACCTTAAAAGTACACGAACAATTATTATTCTGTTATTGGGAAATGTTTGGTCATAGGCTTAAATATAAAATCTAAAAACTAAAAATGTGTGGATGTTTGTGGTTGCAATATTTAATTTTATTCAGATATTTTTTTGTCAGATTAATATACAAGCAGACATATACAGACAAAAATACTATACTTTTATATTTTTACTCTATAATTTAACCGTAAATTTACGCATTAATATATATCTACCTCACACATAGATAATTATATACAGGGTGCGGCATTATAACTTCCTTTTTTCAAACGCATAGGTGTCAACCAAAACCTACTTTAATCGGTAGATTACCTTGTAATTAAAATTTTATATATATATATATATATATATATATATATATATATATATATTTATTTATTTATTTATTTATTTCGCTAATCTACCGGTTAAGGTAGGTTTATGGATGGACACAACTACCAAATAAATATTTTATTACTCCTAACAAAACACAAAATCCAGCATCCTACTCTACATCAAGTCTTTCTTCATCTCATCCAACATCCCTATCCTGTTCCTTCCCTTTCCTCATTTGCCTAACGTTCTCCCCTATATTAAAGTCTTCAGCATCCCACTGCCGATCAATACGCCCCTCTTCCATTTTTCCTGCCTCCATAGGATTTCTTCCAACAAACCCCTGTCTTCGCCCACCATAACAAGTACTTCCTCTTTTGTTTTCTTCTCGGTCCATTTCACCTTTTTCATTCTTCTCCACACCCACATTTCAAAAGCCTCCAATCTACGTCTATCCTTCAACTTCAATGACCACGTTTCCGCGCCGTACACAATCTCTGTAGTGAGCATTATATTTATCTTGCACCGCTCTGACGGGCTGCAATTGGAGGGGGGTATCTTGGCAAGCGACGCTGAAACAGGCAGTCGGCTCTGAGCTGTGGTGTAGTGAGGAGCTCTGTTAACGCGAACCTCCACGCTCGACCCACGTCACGGAACTCGATG